>NC_092875.1:48931270-49223770 GCF_028372415.1 Notamacropus eugenii | reverse complement strand
ACATGCGTGCGTGTGTGTGTGTGTGTGTGTGTGTGTGTGTATGTAACAGAGCCTGCTTCTACTCACCACATGCTGAGACTACACCTTTCCACTTAATTTCTCACCTGATATTAATCCAAGGGTTGTCAAGTAAAATAATCTGTGTTGTATATTTTAAGGAATCTTGTATAACTTTAATGGATTCATATGTGATGCTTTGTTGGAGGGGAGTTTAAGGCTGGCAAATCAAATGCATTTTAAAGCAGCAAACAATAAGCCCTGGTATTATCTACATCTTTTAGTCAATTGCGTGATAGCACAGATATGTTCTAGAGTGAAATATTGTTTCCAAAAGCCAGTCAGCTCTTTGCAGATACTATTATTAAGGAGACCCTTGATGGAGGTACAGATTATTTAGAGAGATATAGACAGATGGATAGATAGGTAGAGTGACAGAGAGACATATGATAGATAGATGGTATGTATACAGATGATAAAAAATGATTAACAATTAGACAAAGGGAAGGAGATAGAGAGATAAATGTACAGACAGAAAGAAATGATGATTGATGATTGACAGATAAATGGATGGATATAGAGATAGAAATAAATAGACAGATAGATAAACAGAGAAGACAGGTAGACAGATGATAAATGATTGACAATTAGAGAAATGGATAAATAAAGAGATAGAGAGTGCTATAGATGGACAGACAGATCAAGATGATGATAGATGATTGATAGATAAATGGATAGACATAGAAATATATCAATAGATAAATGATAGGTAGAGAGTTGATAAATGAGTGATAATTAGATAAATGGATAGCTATAGATATAGAGAGAGATGGATAGGCAGATAGAGATAGAGACAGATAAATGGATAGATAGACAGATGGATAGAAAGAGATAGAGATGATAGATGATTGATAGATAAATGGATAGAGAGAAATTGATGGACACAGAAAGATAGCTAGAGATAGATGATAGGTAGACAGATGATGATTGATGATTAACTGAAAGACAATTAAACAAATAGAGATAGAGACAGAGAATCATGTAGGTGGCACAGTAGAAAGAAGTCTAGAGCTGGAATCTGAAAGACCTGAGATCAAATCCAACCAACTTCTATGGGACCCTGGGAAAGACAATCTCTGTCTACTTTTCTATCTGACACATTTCTAGACTGTCACAGATGTGGGTAACAGATTCATCTAAGGCAGTGGGGTATAACAGGAAAAAAAAAAACAAAATGGTATTAGGGACAGAAAACCTGAGTTCAAATCCTATCTCTGGCAGCTACTGCCTGTCTGACCTCAGGCAAATCACTTAACTTCCTCTGGCTTCAGCTTCCTTATCTGTTCAAAGAAAGGGTTGAAATAGATGAATGCTGAGGCCCTTTCCAGATCTAGGCCTGTAATCTAGTCCAATTCTTTGGGGCAACTAGGTGGTGCAGTGGATAGAGAGGGAGTCAGGAGGACCTGAGTTCAAATCTCACCTCAGACACTTGACACTCACTAGCTGTGTGACCTTGGGCAAGTCACTCAACCCCAATTGCCTCCTGCTGAATATCTGGTCACTGGATTCAGATGGCTCTGGAGGAGAAGTGAGGCTGGTGACCCGCACAGCCCTCCCACACTCAAAAACAAAGTCAAGTGCAAGTCATGTCATCATTTCTCTGATGGCATGGTCTTCTTCAGCAACGAAGGACAAACACACACACGGTCTGATTGTTTAATTAGATACATCAGGAAGATTCCAGAGAACAGTGACTTACTCAAGATCACATAGCTAGTAAATAGCAGGTCCAAATCCAGGGCTTTTCCCCACTCTACCAGGTATCATTGCTGTTTCTTGATGACAAGAAGAAAGTAACTTCCTGGAAAGTGTAGGGGGAATTAAGGAAGGGAGACAGGCTAAAGGGATTCTGGGTGTTGTTCATAGTATCCTCCTGGCAGGGTACCAAGGGGGTCATGTCGAAGCAGCCACCCCTCATATTTATTTACTCCAGAGTCTTCTGTAAAAGAGAAGCCTTTTGATTCAGGACACGTGCTGGGTTGGCATGTACAGGAGGCCAGAGTTTCTGTAAAATCTCCACCCACCCTAGATCTTAGGTCAAGCCTCATGGCTAAGCCTCTGACCACCTGCCTACCTCAAGACTGCTCTGGACACATTCCTGCTAGGCCAGAGCTCCCTGACAACATGGCAAGCTTCTTCTTTACTCCCCCAAAGTCTTTCCCCTCTGAGTCTTATCCCCGACTAGGGTCAGGCAGTATTTTCCCTCCTCCCTAAGTCATTTTTTATCCTTCCCCCTCAGTTGCCCATCCTCCTTCTTCTTTCCTCCCTCCTTCCACACTCTATTAGCCTTGACTGGGAATCCCCAGAGCAGAATTTTTCAGGTTTCTGACTAGAACTCTGCACAATTCTTCAGGGTCTTGTCTTTCACCAGGACCCGACAGGAACTGTGAGCCTGCATGCCCCAGTACTGCTCTGCACACACTAATGAATAACTGCTCAGGGCAAAGACCAGTTTCCTGAAACTTGATGTTTCCTACCTCCTCAGCTGAGGATAAACTAGCTAATCTTTCCTTTGTTTACCCCCCTCTAGTCCCCCAGAGCCTGCCACCATGTCCCCAGGACCCGGAGATTTCTGAGACATTAACAAGTTGCCTTAGCTCAAGCGCATAATTGCCTCTCCAGCTTAGAGACAGCACATGCTTGGGGCATTAGACTTGGGAATGGCCTCATTATGTCCGCCTGCTTTAGGAACGCTAAGAGATGGTAAGGGGACAACCTCCAAAAGAGCCAAGGGACTCAAGTGGCAGAAGTAGTCAGGGGGATTTGGAAGAAGAGATCAAAGGTGCCACCAGTGACCAAGTGCTAGCCCAGGGAAAGAGTGCAGATGCTAAACTGTCAGCTAGTCACTATAGGCAATTTGACAAATGGAAAGGGCATCAGATTGGGTAACCTTAGGTAAGTCCTTTTGACTCTCCCTAGAAATTGAATCTTATTTTTCTCGTTTATAAAATGTAGGATTGGATGATCCAGCAGTGCCTGGCATACAGTAGGTGCTTAATAAATGCTAGCTAACTGACTTTCTCTAAGGTCCCTCCTAGCTTTAAATTCGATCTTCTATCTGTGAGTGCTTCTCATTGTGCCACACTGCCAACCCACTCTCGGCACTGCTACTTGTGTGTATGTGTGTGTGTGAGACCTTGGGTAAATCACTTAACCTCTCTCAGTTTCTTCTCCTGAAAAATGTGGATGTTGGCCTTAGATGGTCTCTAAGGTCCCTTCTAACTTCAGGTATATGATTCTATTATGCCCAGGGTAGGTTACAGTGTGCAAGGTTGGAGGAAAGAAGGAAGAATGTATCTTCCCATCCTGAGGCTCCTTCAACATTTACATTTCTAAGGTCTTAGGATTTGAGACTACTTGACCTCTTGCTACGTTTAATATTGGCCAAAGAAGATAGAACAGCGGCTGGGACTCAGATCCACCCTAAATGAGGCAAGAAAGAGCCTCCTACCAGAACCTCTCACCATCACTAGGTGAGGTAGGTACTCTGACAGCCTTCTGAGAAAAGTGTATAATATTGAGATGAAAATGGTACATGTTTAAGAAAACCATGTTATAAAATAAGCCCAGTAATTGGAGCCTCTGGGACTGTTTACTCTCACAAAAAATTGATGAGCAGCTCCCTGCTGCTCTGACAGAGAAACCATGGGTGTCTTAGCACATGTTGCTCAAGGGGAGGTTTCCACTAGCATTTCAAACCCCTGTCCTTGGGGTAAAGAAGATGAGGAGACTCCTGAGAGCAGAGAAAGAAAAGTAAATCAGATTAATGCAACTCTCTTTTGAACCCCTAAAATTCATACCCTTACACTAGCAATATTTATTTTAGTGGGACAGATAGATATAATTCTTGTCTGGTACCTCTTCCTGGAGACTGAAGAAAAGAGTGCCCAGTCTCCCAGTGCTCCTGGGGACTGCCTACCCTTGCCACTACCATCTATTAGGGTGGGGGTGGTGCAGGCACCTCCATGGACACCCCTCTTCTTCTCCTAGGTAGTCCAGATCTCATATCATGTCTATGCCTGGCTCCTGTGATCTACACATTTACGTTTAGAAAACCCATGTTTGTAAACTTGTCTTACATGAGCATGCAGATCTCACACAAAGAATCTGGGTGCAATCTACCTTTCCAATCTTATCTCATATCCCTCCTCTCTGGGTGTTCTCTGTGTTAGGCAAACTGGCCTAGAAACTGTTCCCACACACAGTCCACATCCTGCTTCTCTCCTTGGCACAGGCTGTTGCCCCTTCCTGTAATATCCTTATCCCTGGCTTCCACCTAGTTGAATCTCTAGCTACTCTCAAAGCAAAGGTGAGGTGCCACACAAAGTCTAAACTGACCCTCTGAGCTGTTAACCCTTTCTTCCTTAGATAAATTTTGTCCCTATCTTTTTTTCTGTAGAATACTAGGGAGAGGGAAAGTATAGTATGATGATGAGGGGGAAAACACTGAATTTGGACCCAGAACACCTAGATTTTTTTCCTGGTTCTGCCTTTCAGTGTGACCTTGGGCAACTCATTTATTCTTTCTCTGCCCTAATTTCCTCATCTTTAAAATGAAGAGGATGTCATCTACGATCCCTTCCAGTCCATAGGATCTACAATCATAGGTAACATCACACAATAGAATTTTAGTTCTTCAAAGGCAAAGGCTATTTCCTTCTTTAAAAAAATCTTTGCATTCCAGTGCCTATCAAAAAGCACCGTGCATGGCATTTGTAGGGAAAAATTCAATCTTATTCTTTTTCCAGTGAACAAGAGTAAATTTTCTCTCCCTCTCATCTATTGCCTCCCACACCCCAAATATTGGGAAGGAAGGAAAAAGGAAAAAATATCCTTGTGACAAATATGCAATTAAGTAAAACAAAGTCACATATCTGGTGGGTCCAAAAAATATGTGTTATTTTGAGTATATCATCTCTTAGGCAAGTGGTGAAAAGTATACTTCTCTATAGATTCCTAGAATCATCATTAGTCATTATACTGTTCTAAATTCCTACAGCTTTCAAAGTTGCTTGCTTTGCTTATAGAAATTGTTCTCCTGGTCCTGCTCACTTTACTCTGCATCAGTTGATACAAGTCTTCCTAGGTTTTTCTGAAATCATCCCCCTTGTCATTTCTTATACCATAGTATTATGCAATTGCATTCACATACCATAATTTGTTTAGTCATTTCATAACTGATAGGCAACATCCCCTACCTTAATTTCTAGTTCTTTGCCACCACAAAAAAGAGCTACTGTAAATATTCTATGTTTTATGGGTCCTTTATCACTTTCTTTATTTCTTTTGGGATACAGACCTAGTACTGATATCATTCTGTCAAAGTGTGTGCACAATTTAGTAAACTTTACAGACATATTTCCAAAATGCTTTCTAGAGAAGCTGTTCTAATTAATAACTCCATCAATAGTGCATTAATGTATCTGTTTCCCCAAAGCCCCTCCAACACTCATCATTCTTCCATTTTTATACTCTTGGTCAATCTGGTGGGTATGAGATAGAACCTCAAATTTCTTATAATTTAACTTTCTCTAATTATTAGTGATTTGGAGTATTTTTTCACAAAACTGTTAATAGGTTGAATGGCTTCATTTGACAATTACCTGTTCATCCCTTTGACCATTTATTAATTGGGGAATGGCTCTTATTGCTATGGATTTGAGTAATTACTTATTTATTTTGCGTATGAGATCTTTATCATCAAAACTTGCTGCAAAGATATTTTCCCAGTCATCTGCTTCCCTTCTAAGTTTAGCTATAATGGTATTGTTTGTGCAAAACCTTTTTAATTCTATATAATTGAAGTGTTCTATTTGGTCCTCTTTATCTCTTGCTTGGCTGTAAACTTTTTCTTTATCCATAGATCTAAAAGGTAATTTTTTCTTTGACACTCTAATTTGTCTCTCTGTCTAAGTCATGTATCTATTTAAAGCTTATCTTGGTACACAGTGTAAGATGCAAATTTTTGCCAGGCTACTTTCCATTTTTGTCACGTAGTAAATTCGTGTCCTAAAAACTCAGGTCTTTGGCTTTATCAAAAATTAGGCTACTAGATTGTTTTGCTTCTGTACTTAATTCTCTTCTACTGATAGTCCTCTCTTTTTTAACCAGTATGAAATAATTTTGATCATGATTGTTTTGTAGTGTAATTTGAAATCATCATTGATATTTAAACATTAGATGAATGAAATTGAATTGAAGGACCTTAATAGAGATTTATAATTTTTAAAATATGAAGGCCAACACTGCAGATTCTCTCTACTCTTGGCCTCTGACACTGGTGAATGACTCCTTCCCTGAATGTACCTGTCCTTCCCTAAGGTTTCATGGTTCAAGGATACTGGACAGCCTGGCAGGGTAGATGCAAAGGGTGCAGCACCTCCTGGATATGAAACTTGTGATAGATGCTTCTCATTTTATTTTTCTGAAAAGTCAATATCACTAACCTTAGTGGTTGACTTATCACAGCAGTGAATTGATAAGTCCACGTAAAAACAAACAAACAAATCAGAACTTGGTTAATGATTATGGAGAGTTGAGATAAGAGAACAGTAGATTAGTAAAATTGATCAGATGAGGCTGATTAAAGTTGGAGCAAACCATGAATCCTTGCCACACACATGGAAAAGATCCAGAAAGGAGCATTATGGTATGGAAGGAAGGAGTAATGGGCTTGGAATTAGGAGAGAACTGGGTTCCAATCCTACTGCTGGCCATTTGCTAGTTGTGAGAGTAAATCACAGAATCTGATTACTGGGAGACACCTTGGTAGCCATGATTGAATGAGAACCTACTCAATAGTACAGACCCTCTTAGATAACAAGTGATCAGCCATCCTCTACTTATGGACCTCCAGTGAGAATAACCCCACTACTTAACATTCCACTTTTGGACAGTTGTCATTTTAAAGAATGTCCTCCCTGACCACGAGCCCAAATTTTCCTTTGTAGAACATTGCTCTTGGTTCTGCCTTCTGGGACCAAACAGAGAAATTCCATTTGACAGTTCTTTGGAGACTTGAAAATAGCTGACATATTCCTCCATAAATATGGAGGCTTCTGCAAGCTATGTATTCTAACTCAAATCAATCCAACTAACATTTTTATTGGTTTGTTCACCTCGTTGAGTCTGACCTGAGCCCAGTCTGGTCATGTTACTCAGGGTACTCACTCCCTAGCTTATCAATACACTTCCTAAAATGTGGAGTCCAAAGATGAAGAAGAGGATGATGATAATCAACCAACATTTATATAATGCTTTAGAGTTTTCAAAGCACTGTGTGTGTATTTGTTACCCAATTTGATTCTCACAACAAGTAGGTGTTATAAATATTCTTATAATTTAGGTTGAGAGAGGTTTAGTGATCCACCCATTGTCATACAGTACAGGAGTGTCCAAGGTCAGATGTAGACAGATCTTCTTGACACCCAGTCCAAAACTCTATCCATTGTGCTACTTTTCTCTTTCCCATTGAAGTAAAAGCTCTTTGAAGTCAGGGTCTTGTCTTTCTGCTAGGATTTTTATTTCTAATGCTGAGCACCGTACCTAACTCATAGCAAGCACTTAATAAATGTTTATTGGCTTACATTTATAGTCTAAATTCACTGAACATCTTTAATCCCTGTGTCCTCATCTGCAAAATGGAGATAATGATATGGATAGCACCTTACTTCTCAGGGTCATAGCAATGAGTGAATGAGGCACATGTACAGAGTTGAATAAATGTCAACTGTTATATGATTGTTGGTATCTCTAAACAGGATTCTCTCTGACCCAGCACAGAAAACTTCAGGAGGCAAATTTTCACCCACAACTTCTTCCATCACTCTTCAAGGCAGTGTGGAATAGCATATAGTCAGTCAACAAGTGTTTATTAAGCACTACACTGGATACAGTGCTTGACCCAAAGTCAAGACTCAGAAAGACCTGAGTTCAAATCCTGCTACTGACACTTATTAACTGTGTAATCTTGGACAAGTCACTTAATTTCTATATACCTCAGTTTCTTCATCTGTAATGCCAGATTTGGTCTAGATGTCCTTAGAGGTTCCTTCTGGCTCCAGGCTTATGGTTCATAAATCCACAAACAGTGCACTCCCCCTATGCCTCAGACAGTGCCTTTTAGTGAGCAATTCCCGCTGATGAAGCTGTTAAAAAAAATGATACGGAGTGCGGGAATTATATAACTCTTATTACAGCTTGTTTAAAAATTATTTAGATTTAATTGATCAATTAGATTAAATTATAGAGTAGTATAAGCCTGGCACAGACCCAGGCTGGAGCTTGCAGACAGTCTGAAAAACCCATACGATCAACCCCACTCCTCTGGCAACTGATTCATCGGAGGGAAAACGTTGTTAATAAGGTCATTACATGTTATTTTAGGTGGCTTGTTCCAAATAGCGAAGGCAGTCCTGTCCAGGCAATGTCCCTGTAATTAAACATCTCAGCAATGGCCCTGAGACCCAGAACCAGAGATACTAAGATTAAGTTTTTCAAGTGATCTTTGAGATTCTGTCTTATCAACTCATCTCTTTTGGTTTCAATAGTTTATTTTAGGTCAGCTTCAAAAATACTTTCAGGAGAGGTTCCTCTCCACTCCTCTCTTCTTTATCTCCCAATATTTTAAAAAGTTATACTAAGCCCATGAAATTCACATTAGTTCCATGTACCTTCATCATGGCTTATCCTTAACTCATTGTTCTGTTTCCTACTTGAGCAGCCCAGAAAACTGTAATGTGCTTCCTTAAAAAAAAGTTTTGAAGTTCATTTTCTTTTCAGTTTTAAATTCTCTCCTTCCCATCTCCCCTCCCCTACCCATTGAGAAAGAAAGGAAAAAGCTAATTATAAACATGTAGTCATGGAAAATATATCCCCACATAAGCCAAATAAAAAAAATAAAGAAAAGAAAAAGAGAAAGAATATATGTTTCAATCTGCATTCTAAAATCATCACCCCCTATCTGGTGGTGAGTAGCATGTTTCCTCATGAATCCTTTGCAGCTGTGGTTGGCTCCATTGTGTTGATCAGAGTTCATAAGTCTTTCAAAATTGTTTGTCTTTATGGTATTCTTATTATGTAAATTGTCCCCTTGGTTTGCTCACTTCACTTTGCATTAGTTCACACAAGCTGAAATGTGCTTCTGAAAAGCATTGAACCCAAGGAGTTGATCGAGAGCTTGCCTAGTCAGTTTGAGAGTGGAACCTGAGTAGATTACACAGTTTAGCTCCTATTAGAGGGGGATTGTATGTATTTATTAGTATATATTTCTTTGGTTATTGTCTTCCCATTAGATTTTGTGCTCCTTGAGGGCAGGGACTGAATTTTGCTTCTTCTTGTATCCCCAGTTGTTAGCATAGTGGCTACTACATAGTAGGTGCTTGATGGGTGTTAATTAATTCATTATTCAACAATTGTGTTTACTTTCTAGGAATCTAAATCTGTGAGTCTTGAGTGGATGCTGGGAGGCTGGGAAAGAGGGATTCACTGAATTTCACATGGTAATCCCAAGTTTAATTTCTTCTCAGTGGTAGCTGAGGGGCTATTTGAATGTCTCATTTATTTCTGTATCTGGTTATGGGCTCCTGGGAGTCCTTTGTAAGCTTATGCATTTTTTGAGGGGTAAAACTAAAAAGCTGTCCTTTACTCAGCACACAAATGCTATCGCCTGAGTAGGAGCTAGGGGGTCCTGATACTTACATTTAGGGAAATATAGACAAGCTGTACCCTGAATATAGGAGATTATCCTGGAGCAATTTCAGGACAAGGTAGTGAGCCAAAAAGAAAATGACCTTCTTGGGATTTGACATGGCCCATGTGAACCCAGAATCTTTAAGAGACCCTGGATCATGGGCAAGGGTATGCTGGTAAGTTTT
Source organism: Notamacropus eugenii (assembly GCF_028372415.1). NCBI lineage: Eukaryota > Metazoa > Chordata > Mammalia > Diprotodontia > Macropodidae > Notamacropus > Notamacropus eugenii. The sequence goes on along the minus strand of NC_092875.1, from coordinate 49,213,838 downwards.
AACAACTAACTTCTTGAGTAAAAATATACATATGCATTTTTAAATTTAATCTGAATTATTATTTTCTCTATCAATTTCTTAAATCTTAACAATCAACAAAACAATAAAAGAAGCCATGATTTGTAGTATTCACATATTTCTGATGCATAAATGCTCATGCTGAACATTTAATAATTGGCTCTCAGAAGCTGGCACCAGTGTATCCATGGCTGTAAGAGATAATCTCATATTATAATTCAGGATTTTAAAGTCCCCATTAAAGTCTGTTTATTCCTGTATGCCCACTTGCACTACCTTACAAATAATTTTTTTAATTTTATTTTTAATGTTCTACAATCACCACTGTAAAACTTAGATTTTTTTCCCCCCTACCTGCCCCTCACTACCCCCCTCCCTCCCCAAGACGGCATACAATTCCGTATAGAATCTACACATACATTCTTATTGAATACGTTTTCACTATAGTCATGTTGTATGAACTAAAATAAATGGAAGAAATCATATAACCAAATCAAAACATAACACACACACACACACACACACACACACAAATGATCTGCTACATTCTGCAAATGAATTCCATAGTTCTTTCTCTGAGTATGGAAGGCATTTGCCTTAAAAGAACATTGGGAATTTTTTTTTTTAAGTTCTTGCATTGTTACTAAGTTCCAAGTCTACCAGAAAAAATCTCTCGCACACTGTGGTCATTGCCGTGCACAAAGTTTTCCTGATTCTGCTCCTTTCGCTCAACATGAGATCATATAAGTCCTTCCAGGCCTCTCTGAAGTCTTCTTGTTCATCATTTCTTATGGTGCAATAGTATTCCATTACATTCATATACCATAATTTATTCAGCCATTCCCCAGTTGATGGGCATCCCCTTGATTTCCAGTTTTTGGCAACTACAAAGAGTGCTGCTATAAATATTTTTGTACATGTGGGACCCTTTCTCATTTTTATGATCTCTTGTGGATACGGTCCTAGAAGCAATATTGCTTGGTCAATTTTTGTACATTTTTGTAGCCCTTTGCACATAGTTCCAAACCGCTCTCCAGAATGGTTGGATGAGCTAACAGCTCTACCAACAATGAATTACTGTTCCAACTCTTCCACATCCTCTCCAACATTTATGATTTTCCTGTTCTGTCATGTTTGCCAATCTAATCAGTGTGGTGTGGTACCTCTGAGTTGTTTTGATTTGCATCTCTCTAATCAAAAGTGATTTAGAGCATTTTTTCATATGATTATAGATAACTTTAATTTCTTACTCTGAAAATTGCCTGTTCATATCCTTTGGCCATTTATCAATTGGAGAATGACTTCTATTGTTGTACATTTGACTCAGTTCTCTATATATTCTAGAAATGAGGCCTTTATCCCTGAAATTAGCTGTAAAATTCTTTCCCAATTTACTACCTCCCTCCAAATTTTGGTTGCATTGGGTGTGGTTGTGCAAAAACGTTTCAGTTTGATGTAATCAAAATTATCCATCTTGTATTTCATAATGCTTTCTATCTCTTCTTTAGTCAAAAATTCTTCCCTTCTCCATAAAACTAATAAATACACTATTCCTTGCTCCTCTAGTTTGTCTATGGTATCAATCTTTATACCTAGATCATGAACCCATTTGGACTTTATTCTTGTGTATGGTGTCAGGCATGGTTCTGTGCCTAGTTTCCACCATGCTGTTATCCAGTTTTCCCAGCAATTTTTGTCGAACAGTGAGTTCTTATCTCAGAAGCTGGGGTCTTTGGGTTTATCAAACAGGAGGTTGCTATATTCCTTGTCTACTGTGTCCTGAGTGCCTAGTCTATTCCACTTGTCTACCCTTCTGTTTCTTAGCCAGTACCAAGTGGTTTTGATAATTGCTGCTTTATAATACAATTTGAGATCTGATAGCGCTAGGCCACTTTCCCTAGCATTTCTTTTCATCAGTCCCTTTGATATTCTGAGCCTTTTGTTATTCCAGATGAATTTTGATTTTATTTTATCCAGCTCTAGAAAATAATTATCTGATAGTTTAATTGGTATGGCACTAAATAAGTAAATTAATTTAGGTAGAATTGTCACTTTTATTATATTAGCTCGGCCTACCCATGAGCAACTCATGCTTTTCCACTTACTTAGATCTGACTTTATTTGTGCAAAAAGTGTCTTGTAATTGTGTTCATATAGTCCCTGGGTTTGTTTTGGCAGGTAAACTCCCAAGTATTTTATAGTGTCTACCCTAGCTTTAAATGGGATTTCTCTTTCTATCTCCTGCTATTGGACTTTGTTGCTAATATATAGGAATGCAGAAGATTTGTGCAGGTTTGTTTTGTAACCTGCAACTTTGCCAAAGTTGTTTATTATTTCAAGTAGTTTTTTACTTGAATTTCTGGGATTCTCTAAGTATATCATCATATCATTTGCAAAGAGTGATAACTTAGTTTCTTCTTTGCCTATTCTTATTCCTTCAGTTTCTTTTTCTTATCTAATTGCTACAGCTAACATTTCTAGTACCATGTTGAATAATAGTGGTGATAATGGACATCCTTATTTCACCCCTGATCTTATTGGAAATGCATCTAGCTTATTTCCATTGCATATAATGCTTGTTGAAGGTTTTAGGTAGATACTGTTTATTATTTTATGGAAAGTTCCTTTTATTCCTATGTTCTCTAGTGTTTTTAATAGGAATGGGTGTTGTATTTTGTTGAAAGCTTTTGCTACATCTATTGAGATAATCATGTGGTTTTTGTTAGTTTTGTTGTTGATATGATCAATAATGCTAATAGTTTTCCTAATATTGAACCAGCCCTGCTATGAATTCCTTGTATGAATCCTACCTGATCATAATGTATTATTCTCATGATAAGATGCTGTATTTGTTTTGCTAAAATCTTATTTAAAATTTTTGCATCTATATTCATTAGAGAAATTCGTCTATAATTTTCTTTCTCCGTTTTGTCTCTTCCTGGTTTGGGTATCAAAACAATATTTGTATCATAGAAAGAATTTGGGAGGACTCCTCTAATTTTCAAAAATAGTCTATATAGTATTGGAATTAACTGTTCTTTAAATGTTTGATAGAATTCACTTGTAAATCCATCTGTCCCTAGAGATTTTTTCCTAGGGAATTCATTGAAGGCTTGTTCAATTTCTCTTTCTGAGATGGGGATTGTTTAAGTATTCAACTTCCTCTTCTCTTAATCTCCTCAATTTGTAGTTTTTAAAATACTCATCCATCTCATTTAGATTATCGAATTTGTGGGCATAAAGTTGGGTAAAGTAATTTCTAATTATTGTTTTAATTTCCTCCTCATTGGAGGTGAACTCACCCCTTTCATTTTTGATATTAGTAATTTGATTTTCTTCTTTCTTTTTTTAAATCAAATTGATGAAAGGTTTATCAATTTTATTAGCTTTTCCATAAAACCAACTATTGGTTTTACTTATTAATTCAATAGTTTTCTTAATTTCAATTTTATTAATCTCTCCTTTGGTTTTCAGTATTTCCAATTTGGTATTTACTTGGGGATTTTCAATATGTTCTTTTTCTAGCTTTTCCAGCTGCATGCCCAAGTCATTGATCTCCTCTTTCTCTATTTTATTCATGTAGGCATTCAAAGATATAAAACTTCCCCTAAGAACTGCTTTTGCAGTATCCCATAAGATTTGGTAGGTTGTCTCTTTATTGTCATTCTCTTGAATGAAGTTTTTGATTGTTTCTATGATTTTGTCTTTAACCCACTCCTTCTTTAGGATTAGATTATTTATTTTCCAATTGATTTTTGGTTTATTTTTCCATGGCCTTTTATTACATATAATTTTTATTGCATTATGATCTGAGAAGCATGCATTGATTATCTCTGCCTTTCTGTACTGGATTGTGAGGTTTTTATGTCCTAGTACATGGCTAATTTTTGTATATGTGCCATGTACCACTGAAAAAAAGGTATATTCCTTTCTATTCCCATTCAATTTTCTCCAGAGATCTATCATATCTACCTTATCCAGAGTTTTATTTACCTCCTTAACCTCTTTCTTGTTTATTTTGAGGTTAGATTTATCAAGTTCAGAGAGGGGGAGGTTGAAGTCCCCCACTAGTATAGTTTTGCTGTCAATTTCTTCCTTCTATTCCCCCAACCTCTCCTCTAAGAATCTGGATGCTATACCACTTGGAGCAGACATGTTTAGTAATGATATTTCTTCATTATCTATGGTGCCTTTTAGCAGGATATAGTTTCTATCCTTATCTCTTTTGATTAGATTTATTTCTGCTTTTGCTTTGTCTGAGATTAGGATTGCTACTCCTGTTTTTCTTACATCAGCTGAAGCACAATATATTCTGCTCCAGCCTTTGACCTTTATCCTGTGTATATCCCCCTGTTTGAAATGTGCTTCTTGTAAACAACATATTGTTGGATTATGGCTTTTAATCCATTCTGCTATCCATCTCCGTTTTATGGGAGAGTTCATTACATTCACATTCACAGTTATGATTACAATTCTGTGTATTTTCCTCCATCCTCTTTCCCACCATTTGTGCTTTTAGCTCTCCCATCTCCGTTCCCCTCCTCAATAGTTTTCACTTTTCACCACCAGCTCCTGCAGCCTTCCCTTCCTTCTTTTAGCCCCCCTCCCTTTTACTCCCCTTTACCCTTATTGCTTCTTCCCTCCCTTTTTGCTTCCCTCCCTTTTCTTCCCCCTTCCCCTCCTACTGCCTTTAGAGGCAGGATCCTATAGTTAGGATTATATATGTAAGTTTATTGTTCCCTCCTTGAACCAAATCAGATGAGAGCACCTTTCAAACAATGCTCATCTCCCTCCCCTCTTTCCAAAATTTGGTCAGATTCTCTTTTTAGAGGTATCTGAAGGAGTTTGTCTAAGAGCTTAGGTGAGTCGTTGCTCTTGCTCTGCTACCTTGGCTCTACCCCTCCATATCAACCACAAATAATTTTTTAGGAGTTCCTTTTCAACAAACTGCCAAGGACTGACTACATCTGGAAACTTCGCAGTTTTCCTCAAACCCCCACTCCGTAAGATCATTTGGTCTTCCAGGCACCCGAAAGATGGGGAGAAAAAGAATCAACAAAAATGAAGAATTACCCTCTTCTTTTGTTTCAGATTTCTGCCTTTATTCAATTGATCTGTCCATCAACCAATATTCGTAGCATGCCTACTATGCATGAGGTGTTGTGCAATGTTTTGAGGTTATGAAAATGAAAAGAAGGAAAGAAGAAAGAAAGAAAGAAAGAGAGAGAGAAAGAAAAAAGTAAAAGAGAGAAAGACAAAAGAAGGAAAAAATGGAAGGAAGACATCTTGTCTTCAAAGAGCTACAGTCTGTATTTATATTCTATATATGTGTCCAGCAGCACTCTACATACACTGTATTCTGGGCCATTGGCAGTCAAACAACACCAAGCACTGAGAGGGATTTTCTTACTCCCTTAGCAAGGTACATTGGATTGTAAGCTCTTTGAGGTCAGGGATTGTCTTTTGCCTCTTTTTGTCTCCCCATAATTTAGCATAATTTTTGGAACATAGTAGGCACTTAATATGCTTATTGATTGATTATTGTTTGATTGCTTCCATTCAGGAAACAAGAGATAAAAAAGGCTTGTAAACTGCTCACTTGGAAGGATTTAGTTCACAAGATGATAAAACAATACTTAGTTAAAGCAATAAAACAAAGGAGAAATCTTGACTAAGATCTATTAGTACCCCAAATATGTGTAAATCCTCCAGGTTACCAATAAACCCAAGTATGAGGCTTTCTCTGGCTAAGGATTTCCACAAATACTGTCTGACCCTTCTACTTTTATGTTCCTTGATGTGGATGACCATTTTCCAGGTATGTTGTAGAGAAGAGCATAGATTTAGGGTTGGAAGGGACCCTAGATGTCTCTTATTACTTGAAGGTCAAGAGAAGTTACAGGACTCCCTTAAGGTTACATAGGTAAGAAATAGCAGAGGTGAGATTCAGAGCTACGTTCTCTGACTCCAAATCCAACTCCCTTTTCTCTACACATGCCACTGCTCCCCTTCTCCCTTCCAGTTCCTTCCTTGCATGCACCCTAGTTCAGGCCTTGATAATTTCCCACTTGGGTCCTTGCATTAGCCTCTTTCCTCTTTGACCTCCTTGTTTTTCATCTTTGTCCCCTCCCCAGCTGCTCACCTGATACGCAGATCAGTTCATGCCACTGCCATATCCAAGAAGCTTCAGTGATTCTCTTTCACTTCTAGGACTAAATAGGCATTTAAATCCTTTTGTAATCTGGCTCCAATTTATTTTTGCAGACTTGTTGCCCATTCTACCCCCTCACATCCTCCATTTTCAGCCAAGCTGGCCTGGTGACCTGGCTCACAACATTCCATCCTTGACTCTGGGCTTTGACATAGGCCATCTCCTATGCTGAGAATGAATTCCCTCTTCACCTATCCCTCTAAAAATCCCTAGTTTTATTCAAGGTTCAGCTCAATGCCTCTTCCTACAGGAAACCTTCTCTAATGCCCCTAATTGTTGATACTTCCTCCATCCCTTCACAAATTACTTGTAAAAGGGTATAACAAAATGAGCACTGATTTTAGAGTCACAATACCTCAATTCAAATACTGTCCATGCTTAATACAGGTGTGAGCTTGACTAAGTGACTTCACCAGGCCACAGCTTCCTTATTCATAAAATGCCCTTTAAATTCAATACCTATTTTTAGTCCTTTAATGTATTTTGAATTTACTTATCATAGAGTTGTCGTGAGGATCAAACGAAATAACATGTAAGTCACCTTGCTAACTTTTAAGTGCTACATAAATGTAAGCTGTTAATCATTACTATTATTAAAGTACATGCCATCCTTCCTCCACCTTTCTGTCACCCTCCCCACTTTGTTCCCAGAATGCAAGCCCCAGGAATCCATGAACTGCTTTGCTTTCCTTTTTCTGTCCTCGGCACTTAGTACAATGATGGCCATGCAATAATATGGACACAATTAATGATGAGGAACACACAATTATTCAATGTGCATTAAGTTGTAATGATGATCAATTATGAAACACTTGGCTACTCTGATCAATACGATGATATAAGACAATTTCAAAGGATTCATGATGAAAAAATGCTATTCAGTCTCCAGAGAGAGAACTGATGGACTCGGAGTGCAAATTGAAGTACAATTTTCTTGCTTTCTTTTCCTTGCTGTTTTTTTTTTAAATGACTAATATGGAAATACATTTTCCATAATATTAAATGTGTAATTGATATTGTACCGTTTTGCCTTATCTGTGGGTGGGAAAGAGGTGGGAGGGACAGAGAGAATTTGGAACCCAAAATTTAAAAAAGAAAAGAATGTTAAAAATAAATAAATAATAGTTTTTCAAATCTTTTTTTTTTTTGAAACATGCGTTAAATTGAATTGAATCATTCAAGTAGGGGTTGAACTAGACAGTCTTAGAGGTTCTTTCCAAGTTTGTTATTCTACATTTCTCTAGAATGAAAATCAATTCTTAGCAGTAAAAAATGAATATTGGATCATTAACACCCAAGTAGTTTGACTTCCCACAAACTCACTCAGTCATTCTTTGTCCTTCCTACCTTCTTCCTCCTGACTTGCTTATAATGAAAGCTGTAATAAAATTTTAAAACTGCTCAGTCTTGATGGGTATACTCATCTGGGCATTCCCACCTTGTTCTGGCTCCTGTTTTTTCAAATTCAAATCTCCACCTCTCTCCTATTCACCCTCAACTCTCGTTTTCCAAAGAAAGAGCCTCTTGAAGCTAGAAGTGGGGAGGCCTTCACTTTCTGTCATCTCACTGGAAACTCCCCCACCACTGTTACTTTCTTTAATTCTCTGTCATGTCTGGAGCAGACCACATTCCAAGGGTGTTATCTCTTCAGTTAGACTGAGCTTCCTGAGAGGATGGATCCTAGAAACTGTCATAAGATTTAAATCAGGAAGGGATCTTAACCCAACACTCACATTTCTCTGATAGAGAAACTGAGGCCTAGGTTTTGGAAGGACCCTGCAAGTAGGGAGTAAAAATGAGATTTAAACCCGGGTCTTCCTACTCTTAGTACATGATGCTTTTACTAATCAATCAACAAGCATTTATTAATCATTTACTATATGCCAAACACTGTACTATAAACTGAAAGTATGAAGAAGTGACCTTACTTCTGTCCAAGGCTTGGGTGATTTTGCAGACAGAATAGTCAAGTGGGGACTGTTATACACCAGATGGAGACATGACTCCCATGGATGGCAGAATGCTAAGCACATATAAAGGCCCCATTTCTAAAATATATAGATAACTGAGTCAAATGTACAACAATACAAGTCATTCCCCAATTGATAAATGGTCAAAGGATATGAACAGGCAGTTTTCAGAGGAAGAAATTAAAACTATCTATAGTTATACGAGAAAATGCTCTAAATCACTATTGATTAGCGAGATGCAAATCAAAACAACTCTGAGGTACCACATCACACCTATCAGATTGGCTAACATGACAAAACAGGAAGATGATAAATGATGGAGAAGATGTGGGAGAGTTGGAACACTAATTCATTATTGGTGGAGCTGTGAGCTGATTCAATCATTCTAGAGAGCAATTTGGAACTATGCCCAAAGGGCTGTAAAAATGTGCATACCCTTTGACCCAGCAACATAGCTTCTAGGACTGTATCTCAAAGAGATCATAAAAATGGGAAAGGGTCCCACATGTACAAAAATATTTATAGCAGCTCTCTTTGTGGTGGCCAAAAACTGGAAATCAAGGGGATGCCCATCAATTGGGGAATGGCTAAACAAATTGTGGTATATAAATGTAACAGAATACTATTGTGCTATAAGAAATGATGAACAGGAAGACTTCAGAGAGGCCTGGAAGGACTTATATGAACTGATACTGAGTGAAAGGAGCAGAACCAGGAGAACTTTGTACATGGCAACAACCACAGCGTGTGAGGAATTTTTCTGGTAGATTTAGCCCTTCACAGCAATGCAAGGACCTCAAAATTTCCCAAGGGACTCTTGAGGCAAAAAGCCTTCCACATTCAGAGAAAGAACTATGGAATTGAATCACAGAATGAAGCAGATCATTTTCTTTTGTGTTATATTTTGTTTTGTTTTGTTTTATGGTTTCTCCCATTCATTTTAATTCTATGCAACATGGTGAAGGTGAAAATGTATTTAATAGGAATGTATGTGTAGAACCCATATATGATTGCATACTGTCTCAGGGAAGAGTGAGGAGGGAGGCGGAAAGAAGGGGAAGGGATGGGGAAAAAATCTAAGACATATAGAAGTAATCGTAGAAAACTGAAAATACATAAAATAATTTAAAATTCAAAAAAAGAATGCTTAGCACAATGCTCCCTATCTATATCAGGGACTTACTCCAGATTGTTGTAAAGGGTTCAGGGAGAGACTGAAGAGACACATGTGAACAAATGGGAGGCTGGAACACACAGAGATGGACTGTCCTGTCACAAAACTTCCCCAGGCTTTGGCAGTAACATATAAATGTATTTGTGTAAGTACACACACATATACATATGTGTATACATAGATACATGATGTGTGCATATAATGAACAAATAAATAGAAAAGAAAGCAAGGAAAGAAAAAGAAAGAAGGAAGGAAGAGTAAAAGAAAATAAAAACAAGAAGCTCTTAGGGGAATGTACTGGCAGCTAGGGACATGGAGAAAAGCCTTCATAGCTTGTATTCCTTATATTTCCCAGGGTAATAGCACAGAGCTAGGCACACACTCAATGCTCTATTGAGAGCTTAATGATTTATTCATAGACATAGCGGCCAATATTGGTAGTAGCAAGCTAAGCTACTTTTCCAAGTCATAAAATTTAGAACTGGCATTAAAATCAATCCAATTCAACAAACATTTATTAGGCATCTGCTATGAGGAACAACTAGATGTTTCAGGGGATAGAGCACTGGGTCTGGAGTCAGGAAGACCTAAGTTCCTTTGAATTTCAGACACTCACTAGCTGTGTGACACTAGGCAAGTCACTTAATCTCTGTTTGTCTTAATGTACCAGAGAAACCACTCCAGTAACATTGCCAAGAAAACCAGACAAGGTCACAAAGAAGGACTGCCTGAGCTGAACAACACCATGGGCAAGGGACTGTGCTAAGGTGTTGGGGATAGAAAGAGAAAATGAAGTAATCCCTGTACTTATATAACTTGCTTTGTCCTGAGGAGGTACAATATGGAAGCATATAAGTTTAATAGCCAGGGGAAATTGGTAATCACTCATCTAATCTTGTTAGATTAGAGTCCCATGCTCATCCTAGTGGTTGAAAGTGCTGAGAAGGCATAAGTTCTCTGTGGTTCTCAAAGAATTAATAACCTTTTATCTCTAAGCTCTGCATTTCTCAGCGGGGTAAATATTACCTAGGGTAGATGTTCTTAACCTCTGGTCCTTGAACTTGTATATAATATTGTGTATATCTATATCTATCTATATATATATGTATATACACACACATATACATATACATCCATATTAATGTAATATAGAGTATCTATAGATACACTATATCATATCTATATATACAACATATCATATCTATATATCCATTACATAGTATCTATATATACAAAACAACAAATATTATATGTATTTAGTTCTAATATATTTACTAATATAGTATGTTTGTATATATAGAAATTAAATTACATTCATATTTAGCATGTATATGTGTGTATTTCTCTATAACTATTTCAGCGTAATTGGTTTCCTTTGGAACTTCTTTTATTTTACGTATTTAAAAACATTATTCCAAGAAAAGCCAGTAGGCTTTATCTGTCTACCAAAAGGGTTCATGACATTAAATGGTTAAGAACCCCATGTCTAGGACATACATTTATTTGTGGATTTACTCGACCAGAAATCATCTCTGAGCTCCCATCCTACTGGCAAGTACACCTCTTTCTCAAACTTGCTATATTTCAATGAGTCCTAGTGTCATTTGTACTTGGTTTAATAGACTGAACTCTACATAGAACAGGTTGGCATGCTTAGATATCCCCTGCAACATTTTTACTATTATCATCAAAGCAATAAACAAATAAACAGGAAGAGATAGAAAAGAAATGGCTCTCGAGGAGAAGGGAGGCTGGTGACCTGAACAGCCCTCTCTCACTCAAAACAAAGTCAAGTGCAAGTCATGTCATTATCTCTCTGATGGCATGGTCTTCTTTGGCAATGAAGGATGAACACACAAGCAAATAAACAGTATGAAAACAACAAGAAAACAATGAATAATAAAATGCCTACCTTGTATCTTCAAATCTAGTGCTCTCCCAGAACCTGGACATCCCCAGATGGGGAGCTGCTCCAAACTTAGGACCTCTAGGAAATGTACAGCTTAAGTTTATTTTATTCTCCATGTCTACTCCCCTGAGACCAGGAAAATATGGGTACATTTGATACAAGAATTAGCTTCCAGTAATCTTTGGATAAAGACCTTGAAACCCTAGACCTGGAATTTTTGCTCAGTGTAGGGTTTAGAATTTGGGTGCTGACTGGAACTCATGCTGGCTTATACTTTCAACACTCTCCCTATGAGGTCTCTGGCAGGGACCCTTGGTCACTTGTGGCTGGAGCTTATTCTTCATGGAACAGGGTAAATAGACACCACAGCCAACTCCGGGAAGGAAGAGCACTTCCATTTTCCTCTATCATCCTTAGGAGGATGATAGGATCTTGATCAATCTTCTGACATCTCTTATCACATCCTGTTGCTGCTCCCCAGGGAGTAACCACCAATTACTGAAGAAGGGTGTGGAAGGAGCAAACCTATTGAAAGGAAATGATATCCAGAAATATAAAAGATACATAAAGTGATCTCAAGAAGGAAGGAGCTAGGAGGGATCAGGTAAGACCTGATACAGGATGATGGCACCTGATCTGTCCTTTAGAAGATGCCAGGGATTCTATAGGGCAGCTAGGTCGTGCAGTGGTTAGAGTGCCAGGTGCCAGGAATCAGGAAGACTCATCTTCATGAGTTCAAATCTGGCCTCAAACACTTTCTATGTGACCCTGGGCAAATCACTTAGCTCTGTTTAGCCTCAGTTTCTTCATCTGTAAAATGAGCTGGAGAAGGAAATGGCAAACTAGTCCAGTATCTTTGCCAAGAAAACCCCAAATGGGATCACGGAGATTCAGACATGACTAAAAATAACTGAACAACCGAGATTCTACAACACAGAGATGAAAAAGGAGAACATTCTACCCATGGGAGACCTCTTGTGAAAAGTCACAAAAGTGGGAGATAGAACGTATACAGGGATCAGTTAGCAGGCTAGTTTCTAAGAGAACTGGGAAGTCATCAATTTCCAACTAAATCATTGGCTGCAAGAGTTGTGATCTGTCTTATTGACAGGGATAACAGTTCTAATTCCTAAGGAGTTACATAGGATCAGTTCAATCCAAAGAACATGTATTAAGTGTCTGCTTATCCCAAGCACTGTGTTTAGACTCCAGAGATACAAAGACAAGCATTGAACTGTCCTGGTCTTCAATGAGCTTCCATTCTCCTGAGAGGATATAACATGTACAGATACAGGTCAGAGCTTTTCAAGTTTCTCCCTCTCCATTTCCCCCAACCCTGACCCCTTTCATGACAAAGTTGAAGAATGTTTTGCACTAGTCAGGAGAACACTCACCAACCTTCAGTAAAAATGTTATCACACATCATGTTTTTATTAAAGGGAATGGATCCAAGAGCACACTAATGACGACACCCAGCACGCTGGGGCCCAGCAAACACTGTCAGGAAATGCTATCAGTGACGTTTGATTTATGAAAAATGTATAAATGTGATTTGGGAACAGCTTGCTTCTTCACACTAAATAAAACGGGAAGACAGAAGAGGAACCGCGGATGTCTGCGAGCAGACTCATGTATACAAATGACTGTCATAAATCTTTGTGCATGATTACTTTGCAGTGTGGCATCTCTTTGGGGAGTTGAACAGAGGAATCTAAGTTGCAGAGAACTCCGGGAAAGACGAAGGAGATGGATTTGCACATGTAATTAGGTAGCTTGTGTAGAGCCCAGTAGCTGCAACCAGAGTGGTCCCCTCCTGAGAGTCCTGGGAGATTTCAGGCTGAGAGAGGCTGCTTTGCTCCCCTACCTCTAGTGATAACACTGTCATGAGCAGAAAATTACAACACCATCAGGGAGAAGGGAATGATACTACCTGTACTCCTGGGACGCATGGAACTCCACTTTTTCCTCCCTTTTCATAGGAAAGAACTCATGACCAGCTCTGAAACTTAAATTTTTTTTTCAGAAAGAATAATTTCCGTCTGGTTATTTGGGAGAATTGGTCTTCTCTGTTCACCTACCTTCTTTGATGAACAAAAAAGAAGAAAATAACATCTTAGAAACCTGTTTTCAGGCCATCAGCAGTCAGCTTTGGAATGTAAAAAGCTTTATAAACCCTAAAGAACTATAGTAATGTCAGCTATCATGATTATTAATGGCCTTCTCTGTTGCCTCATTGTATTGTGGAGGTGTCCCTGAAGGCAATGATAGCAGAGTTCAAATGAATGGCGGATGAAGCATTGGCCTTAGAGTCACGAAGACCTGGGTGCCAATCCCATCTGAGATGTTTACTAACCGAATGCATTTGGGCAAATCATTTCTTCTCTCTAGAGCCTCGATGCCATTACCTGTAAAATGAAGATGTTGGATGCTATGCCCTTGGAGGTCTCCAGATCTCAGTCCATGATCCTACTGTGGATTTAACCAAACTGGAAAGGCTTAGACCTACAGTAGATTCTGTGCACACATCAGTGAAGGACTAATCTAAGTGCAGAGAGGGTTCAGTGCCAGAGTTTTGACAACCGAGGGTGTTTATCTTTGGTCACTGCTACTAGTGAAGACAATATACTATGGAATGGAAGGAATACCTACATCAAAGAAATACAAAAAATTACTAGAAGCATTGAAGGACATAGTAGGTAACAACAGGACCTAACAATCAATAAACATTTATAAGGTTCTGCTATGTGTTGGGCAATGTATCTAGGCACTTGGATTTTAAGACCATCTAATCCAACTCCCTCATTATACAAATGAGGAAACTGAGACTAGAGATGGCAAGATACTCACTCAAGTCATGCAACCAAATGGAACTTGAATCCCAGTCTTCTTATTGGAAGAAATCCAACGCTTTTCCTGCTATAGTAGGTCACCTCCTAAAGCAGATCCTTCCAATGGAAACATCTCAATCATTTATATCAGACTAATCACCTAAATTTTCAAATCATTGACCAAGGGAAATGAAAAATAACTGAGCATTCAGAGATCCATAGAATATCAAAGTAATATCAGGGAGCCTTAGAGGTCCAACCAAGTATATGTCGGATTGAGTTTTTTAAATGCTTTGCTAATGGTAACATTTCAAGAGTGAACTGGAGAAATAGATTTGAGTGGTGGGAGCCAGATGGGGTAAGGGAGGGTATTTCCTCAAAAGTCTTATAAATTAAATGATTATATTCTCTGTCTATATGTAAGACTGGCCTTATGTTTAACTTCATCTATGCAGTTAATAGAGAAATAAGGGTGTGTGTGTGTGTGTGTGTGTGTGTGTGTGTGTGTGTGTGTAGTGAGGGAGTGATTACATTGCTATCAAGGGCATACCTGTCTTGTGCTATTTTGCTTTCGGTTCTTACCTGTCTATGGCTGTCAAAATTTCTTTGCAATTAGAAGATGTTTACAGATATTATTCATTTTTACATCAGGATATAGAGGTGGCAGAAAGTAGTGGACAGAGTACTGGACCTGGAGTCAGGAAAACATAGGTTCAAATTCCACCTTTGTCACTTATCACCTGTATGACTTTTAGCAAGTTACTTCTGTGTGCCTCAGTTTTCTCATCTATAGAATGAGAAGTTGCACTAGATGGCTTCTGAGATCTCTTCCATCTCTAAAGCCATGATGCAATAATTCTGTATTTCTTTTTCTTCTTATTATTTTATTTATTTTTTTAATGTTCTACAATCAGTACCATAAAACTTAGATTTTTACCCCCCCATACCTACCCCCCCCCCTCCCTCCCCAAGATTGCATACAATTCTATATAGGATCTACATATACTTTCCTACTGAATATGTTTTCACTATACTCATGCTATGTAAACAAACTAAAATAAATGGAAGAAATCACATAACAAATCAAAACATAATACACACACACACACACACACATGATCTGCTACATTCTGTGAATGAATTCTGTAGTTCTTTCTCTGAGTGTGGAAGGCATTTTGCCTTAGAAAACCATTGGGAATTTTTTTTAAGTTCTTACGTTATTATGAAGTTCCAAGTCTACCAGAAAAAGCTCTCGCATGCTGTGGTCATTGCTGTGCACAAAGTTCTCCTGGTTCTGCTCCTTTCTTCAGCATCAGATCATATAAGTCCTTCCAGGCCTCCCTGAGGTCTTCTTTTTCATCATTTCTTATCATGCAATAGTACTCCATTACATTCATATACCATAATTTATTCAGCCATTCCCTAATTGATGGGCATCCCCTTGATTTCCTGTTATTGGCAACTACAAAGAGTGCTGCTATAAATATTTTTATGCATGTGGGACCCTTTCCAATTTTTATGATCTCTTGGGGATGTATTTCTAAATATATCCCTCTCACTCAACCTGAAAGTTGTATCTTATTTTTTTAAAGGGTGGGAACATTTTTTAAAAAATTAACCAACATTTCAACTTCTGCAAAGAAAGAGGGAGGTAAATTCTCATCTCTCTCTTTTGGAGCCATATTTGATCACAATTACACAATATTCAATGTTTCTTTGTTCTTTCCATTGGTACTGATACAGTCATTATGTATATTGTGTTCCTGGTTCTTCTTAATTCACTCTACATCAGTTCATAAAAGTCTTCCTATACTTTCCTATAGTCTTCATACTCATCCCTTTTATCATTGCATTCATATAATTCAACAATTTATCAAGAGTTTCCTTGACCAAAGGACATCTTCTTTGCTTCCAGTTCTTTGCTTCTACAAAAAAAAATGCGGCTATATTTTGGTGTTTGTGGGACCTCTCTATTTCCCATCTTCTCAGGGTGTATTCCCTGTAATGGGATCTCTAGAGAAAAGAGTTATTCACAACTCTTTTAATCAGCTTAGGGAAAGGCTTACCTACTTGTACTCACTCCTTAATACCCTTTCTGGACAGCTGGAAGTACAGTTCTCCTGCCCTCCTTTATCAGGATTGTAAACTGTATAATACTAATATGAATGTAGAAATAAAAGAGAGACTATGTGGATGAATTGATAGAAGGCCTTAGAATCAGGAAATAATGTCTGGCCCAGGGTAAACACTTAAAAAATGTTTATTGACTTGACTTGAATGAAACTGAGGTCCAAGTCCTGCTGCTGATACAAACTGACTATAAGAAAGTCATTTATCCTCTCTAAGCAACTTTCTAAGATTGTAAGTTTCAGACAAATTATTGATGTGCCTGATAAAAGTTTCTACATTGAGAACTGAAGAAGAAGGAGGAGGAGAAGAAGAAGAAGAAAGAGGAGGAGCAAGAGGGAGAAGAGGAAGAGGAGAAAGAGGGAGAGGAGGAGGGGAAAGACAAGGAGAAGAAGAAAGTAACTGATCATCACTGCTCTTAGAGGAGTTTAAATAACATATAATCATTTCCACAATAAAGTCAAAAGAACTCAGAAGAGCTTCAGCCAGAAAATATTTTATGTCCTTGCCAAATGAAGAAACATGGCAAGCCAAGGGCATTGACAGCTTACAATATGAGCTTATTTGCAAAACATTATCGAGCAGGAGAATGGAAGATTATGAGCAGTTTTGCTCAATCAAAACAATAAATGCAAAAATGAGCCCTAAGAAAGCTTGGGTGGAGACCCAAATCTGTGTGGGTGAATGGGGGAGGTCCTGCTCAATTTGATATGTTTCCCAATTGACTTGAGATTATGAAGCATCAGTCTTTGGAAACAACTAAAGAGCATCTCCTCCAAGAAGGTGGCTATACTTATCGATATATTGCTGATATTAAGAAGAAGGGAAAAAGCATTGATTAAATGCTTATTATGTGCCAGATACATTACTAAGCACTTTACAAATATTATCTCATTTGATATTCATAGCCATCCTGTGAGGTAGGTACTATTATTACCTCTATTTTATAGATGAAAAGACTGAAGCAGAGGTTAAGTAACTTGTCCAGGGTCTCACCACTAGGAAGCAGTCTGAGGCTGAATTTTAACTCAGGATTTCCTGCTTCCAGGCCTAACAGTCCACTGAACAACCTAGCTGCCTCATAAGGAATTCAGGAGAATTAGTTGATTAAGGTCTAAGGAGACAGATTCATGTTGCTTAAGTTCTTCTCTCCATGCTATATGAAAGCAAACCATGACATCAGTTTACTCTGTCTGTTTCTCTTTCCTTCTCTCCATCAGTTTAAGAAGGTATACCATGCATGACCTTCATTCTGGGGCAGTGAAAGTAAGAAATCCTGTGTCCATATGTAGTTCCTTAGGCACAGGAGATGGACAAAAATCAGAGGATGAGAAGGTATGGAGGGGTTATAATCTATGTAGAACTTGTAAAGGAAGTGTCTAAACTGATGCTTTCAAAATTTCAAGGCAAGAACAAATATCTAGAAATATCCCAGTTCACTCATCACATTGCAGGAAAGGCATCTGTTAAATGGTGATGTCACAGCTCCTCCCCCCAGTCTTGATATATTTGTATTTACTTCTTTATTAAATCTCTGTCTCAGAGTGCACTATTTTTATGGGGTGGGGGAGATGCAGACCTGTGATGTCATCACTGTGGGGCACTCCTAGTATGGAAACTCTCCATATCAACATGTCAAGTTCTATGGTAATGGTATGGGAATGGGAATGGGAATGCCTTTTACAGATTGCCAGTCAACTATAACTTGTCTTACAGAGTTAACAGAGGCTCAGAAAGGCTTTGCAACTGTGACAGTTAGCAAAGATGAAATGTATGGATCATAATAGAATTCAAAGCCAGCACCTGAATCCAGGTCTTTCTGTCTCTAAGCAAGTCCTCTCTTGCAATGCCATGCTGGCTCTTCCATGTGACAATTGCTTAAACCAATTTTGGAAATCACACAAAAACCCTATTATGGAAAGGAAATATGTAAAACTAAGCAAAAGACCTCAGCTGGAAAATGAAAAGAATTACAAAACAGGCAAAAGAAAAATCTTCCTTTCTTGTTTCCCAAGGTCACCTGGGTCTCCGAGAACACAGATCACAGAATTTGTCATGGTTCATGTTGGCCCATGGGGAAGGTCAGCTCTGTTGAACAAGGATATACAGTCTCTGTTATCAGCTGCCACTCACTTGTGGTTCAGGCTCCAACAAGCTCTTCCAGAGGCAGCCTCAGTCATGCCTCATATTTGTACCACGTCTCACATGTTCCCAAGACTACTTAAATGAATGCCCAGTCATCAGAGGAAATCAGAGTTAGATCTCCAAGTAGTCTTCCTGCTACTTTAAGAGGCATCCTCCTCAGCTTCATAATCTTTCAGATTCGAAAGCAATAGCAAAATTTGTAGATTGCCAATTCTATAACATTCCCCATAAGCATAATTGCATTCTGGGTATGTGGCCAAATGATTCACACTGATTGAAAAATTCCATGCCTGTGTCCCCAGATGCTATATACAGTCTATGGCTCATGAGCCCAGAAACCACAGAAAAGAATGAGCTCAGACTGCCTGAAAACCAGCTCTGTGGAGGTGGTACCTTATTTTCAATTCAACCAAATTCAACAAACTTTTGTTAAGCACCTACTGTGTGTGAGACACTGTGTTAGGTAGGTATAGAAAATATAAAGACAAAAGAAAAAATGATCCCTGCTCACATGACCTTGGACCAGTCCTTGAACTTCCCCTGGATCTCATTTTCTTCATCTACTAAATTAGAGGGCTGGACTTGATAATCTCCAAGGTCCCTTCTAACTCAAAATCTATGCTTCTATGAATTTATTTGAAGAACTTACATTCCACCGGGGAATACAACATGGAAACAGATAAGGAAATATAAAAAGCTACTTGAGAAGGGAGAAAACACTAACATCTGGGGGAATTTGGAAAGGATTCATGGAGGAGGTAGATCCTGAGTTGTGCCTTGAGGAAAGGAAGAGGTAAGGAAAGAGTTCATTCCAAGCACAATAAACACAGCCTGTGCCAACGTCTAAAGGTGAGAGATGGAATGTCCAGTTTAGGGAACAGCTTGTATATCTGTTTGGCTGGAACATAGAAGGTATGAAGTATTAAGGATAGAAAGGTAGATAGAAAACCACATTGTGCAGGTCTTTAAATATCAGAGGGTGGAGCTTGTATTTGACTCTAGAGTCAATGGAGAACCATTGAAAATACTTAAGCTGGAGGATGACGTGGTCAGAACTGTGTTCTCAGAATATTATCTTGGCAGTTGCATGGAGAATAAATTGAAGAAGGGATAGACTGGAAGCAGAGAGACCTGTTGGAGGCTCTTGCCATAGTCCAGGTGAGAGATGGTAAGGGTCCAATCCTAACTAATCACTGTGTGAATGGAGAGAATTCTAGGGATACTATGAAAGAGCGTTTCTAAATAAAGTTTTGAAAACCATAATGCATTCTATAAAAGTTTGTTACTATTATTATTATTTAGAATAGACAGCAGGTGAGAACAATGAATCAGGGGGCTAATAATACTCCACCTGACCCCAGATACCATCACCAAATGTAACTCTCAACAATAGAGTCCTTCTAGGTGGACTCAGTATTGTCCAATTGATACACAAACTACTTAAATGCAAATTCAATCAATTCTCTATTTACCACAATTATACCCATAAAGAATGCAAGTAAACCTAAAAAAGATAGAGACACACTACTACCCAGTCATCCTCCATCTGGACAATGGCCCACATTCTTTTATCTGCTATAGAAAAATCCCTTTTTGCAGACAAACTCACTTAATGCACATGTCCACAAAAATTTGTACCAGCCTGTGCCTTCCTAGGAAATGTTTGCATTTCATAAGCGTGCTCTGGGCAGAAGGGAGGGTGGCAAGTGGCCTGTCTGAACTTTATAATTCAATTTGCTAATTGCTAAATTTAGAGAAACTCAAGCACTGCCTGATTCCCATCAAATTTTTGTCTGTTTGTTTATTCACTGAGTAAGGGGAGCAGCTGTTTGAGTTACAGATAAGGAAGAGGAAGAGAGATTCTTTCCAGAACCAGATTAACTCCATCTTTGCCATGATGCTACTAAAGGGAGGAAAAAAAAATACACCACAAGAAGCACTTTCCAGAAACTACAGTAATGCTTGACACACCAATGGGATTAACAGTACGATTACTGCATTAATCATGTGGTTACTACACTAGACACTCTCCTATTCTGTTCCCACATGCAAACTCTTACATTAAACATTAAATTCTCACTTATGTTCACTCACTAATTCAATAAGCATTCATTAAGCACTTACTACTTCCCAGATACTATATTAGGTACTGAGGAAACAAATAATAATTAAAACTTTCTTTCCCTTGTGGCGTTTACATTCTACTAAAGGGAGACAAACGTGTATAAAAATTAAATATAAAATGTTCACAAAGTAATTTCTGGGGGAAAGTATTAGAAATTGGGGGGTTAAGGATAGGCTTACTGTAGGAGAAGGAACTTGAATTGACAGATAGATGGAAGGGTAGATGGGTAGATCTATAGGTAGGTGGAGCATATATTAAGTGCCTATTATATACCTGCCAAAGCCTGTGCTAACTGCTAGGGATACAAAAGAAAGAAAAAGACAAATAACCTTCCTCTCAAGGAATTCACTGTCAAACAGACAGACAAACACAGACAACCACGTCCAAATAAGATCTATAGAAGGCAAATTGGGGATAACCTCAGAGTGAAGGCACTAATTAAGAAGTACTGGGAAAGGCTTGTTGCAGAAGGTGGGGTTTTAATGGAGACTTCAAGGAATCCAACAGGGAAGATGAGGAGGAAAATTTTTCAGGTTGGGAGGGCAAGCCAGGGAAACACTCAGAATTGGGAGTGAAGGTATTATAGTAGAAGAACAAAAGGAAGGTAGTGTCACTAGTTAGAAGGGTACATGGTGGGAAGAGAGGTAAGGTGTAAAAAGACTGAAAAGATGCGCAGAAAGGGGGAAATTACAAAGGGCTTTAAAAGCCAATAGAGGATAATCCTGGAGATGATAAAGAGCCAATAGAGCAAATGGAATGGGGAGGGCAGAATGACACTATCTGTGCTTTAGGAAGACCAATTTGACAGCCAAGTGGAGGGTGGGCTGGAGTGGAGAGAGACTTAAGGCAAGGAGAATAACCAGCAGGTTATTGCGATAGTCCAGGCATGAAAGTCTGAACTGATGAAGGTCTGAACTGATAAAATAATGAGTTCTGATAGTTACAACACTGACCAGGAAGAGTCATTTAGAAATAAAGATTTAGAGTCTTAAAAATCTTAGAGGTCATTAGTCTATCCTCATATTTCATAGATGAAAAGTTCCACATGAAAAGAAGTGATCTACACAAGGTCATCCAGGTAGTGGCAGAGAGAGTCAAACCCCATGACTCCAAATCCAGTGTTTCTTCAAAACTGCACCACGATGTTCCCTTTTGGAGCTGGACTTTGGTCAATAAATGTCTTAATGACTTTTAGCTTACTAATATTAATATTCCATATAATACCAATATTAATATAAGTGTATTACATATTTAATATATTAATATTCCATGTAACAACATTATTAATCTAATTGTATTATATAATTAATTATATTAACACATATAAACATAATAATTATTACTTAATATAATAATTGCATTAACATATCTAAAAACATGTATATAAATATTACTTAGTTATTATTATTAAATGTCCAAGTCTTAATGTAACTAACTCTAGCATTTAAATTCATCTCTTTAGATTCTTTTAAACTGTGGTGACATTGAAAAGCAGGATACTGACCAGAATGCGGTGATCAGGATAGGTAGAGGTTCCATACACAGATAGATCAGAGGAATTAGGGATACTCTCCCTGGAGAAGAGAAGATTTAGGTGGGGTCTTTACTTTGAAGTTCTGCAAGGAGAAATTTCAAGGAAGTATATTTGAGTATGTTGTAATAGAAAACTTCCTAACAACTTGAAATGTGTGTTTGTCCTTCATTCCGTAAGAAGACCATGCCATCAGAGAAATGATGACACGACTTGCACTTGGCTTTGTTTTGAGTGAGGGAGGGCTATGCAGGTCACCAGCCTCACTTCTTCTCCAGAGCCATCTGAATCCAGTGACCAGATATTCATCAGGATGACTGGAAATGACCCAGGATGAGGCAATTGGGGTTAAGTGACTTGCCCAAGGTCACACAGCTAGTGAGTGTCAAGTATCTGAGGTGAGATTTGAACTCAGGTCCTCCTGACTCCCGCTCTATCCACTGCACCACCTAGTTGCCCCAAAGAATTGGACTAGATTACAGGCCTAGATCTGGAAATGGCCTCAGCATTCATCTATTTCAACCCTTTCTTTGAACAGATAAGGAAGCTGATGCCAGGGGAAGTTAAGTGATTTGTCTAAGGTCAGACAGGCAGTAGCTGCCAGAGGTAGGATTTGAACTCAGGTTTTCTGTCCCTAATACCATTTTGTTTTTTTTTTTCCTGTTATACCCCACTGCCTTAGATGAATCTGTTACCCACATCTGTGACAGTCTAGAAATGTGTCAGATAGAAAAGTAGACAGAGATTGTCTTTCCCAGGGTCCCATAGAAGTTGGTTGGATTTGAACTCATGTCTTTCAGATTCCAGATCTAGATTTCTTTCTACTCTGTCACCTAGATGACTCTCTGTCTCTGCATCTATTTATCTGATTGTCTTGCAGTTAATCATCAATCATCATCTGTCTACCTATCATCTATCTCTAGCTATCTTTCTGTCTGTCCATCAATGTCTCTCTATCCATTTATTTATCAATCATCTATCATCTCTATCTCTTTCTATCCATCTGTCTATCTATCCATTTATCTGTCTCCATCTCTGCCTATCCATCTATCTCTATATCTATCCATTTATCTAATTATCAGTCATTTATTATCTGTCTACCTAGCATCTATCGATCTATTGATATGTTTCTATGTCTATCCATTTATCTATCATCTATCATCATCTCGATATGTCTGTCTATCTATATCTCTCTATCTCGTTATTTATCCATTTCTCCAATTGTCAGTCAATAATCTATCATCTGTCTACCTGTCTTCTCTGTTTATCTGTCTGTCTATCTATTTCTATTATAACAACCTGAAATGTCCAAAAGTGGAATTAGTTATTTCAAAGGGTAGTGAGTTTCTCTTCATCTGAAGGAAAGACTGGGTGGTCCCTTGTTGGATATGTTTTAATGGGAATTTTTATTCAAGCATAGGTTTAACTACATGGTCCTTGAGGTCTCCTTCAACTTTGGGAGTTATCAAATGTATGACTAAGTGAATGAATGAATGAATGAATGAATGAATGAATGAATGAATGAACAAGAACATAAAGGAAAGACTTTGTGGAAATAAAAAAAATTCTTGTTAGTACAGATTTTTTAAAATAAGTGGAATATTTAAAAGTCAATGAAAATATCAACACCATACGTGGAAACTTGGGAGGATACCAATACAGCTGCTCTTATCCAATAACTTAGAGCACTAAATGCCAATGGAAATGCAGCCCAATAGTTAACTGTAAAAAAACAAATTTCTTCCTTAGCCTCTGTGATCTGGAGGGTCAGAGTAGAGGTCATTCTCACTGCAGGCTAGTGCTAAGAGAAGGCCTATGGGCTTTATTTAAATAATCTGGCTCAGTAGCAACCAAGGGAGAACAAGCTGGGGAGACCTTTGAAATGCCAACTGTCAACTCCCAGCAAGGGATGGGATGAGGTGAGGCAGGGAGTCACTGAATGAAAGCATTTCTAGTTCTGAGTTGGAGAGAATGTCAGGACTCATTATTTCATCTAGCCCCTACCCAAAGAGGAATCATTTCCATCACCTTCTGGCCATCAGTCCTCTACCTTTCACCATCCCCTCTCCCCCCAAAAAAGACCCAACTTGCTTCTTCCTGGTTGAGAGAGTGATGAATTCCCTGCATCATCTTTAAGGTAGACTAAGGCAACTGAAGTGTGACCATGTTTTAATTGTGTGCTGCTCTGATTGTAACAACATGAATTTCTGCTAAATTTAATGTAGTTTCAGACATATCACTGACTGGAAAAATGAATGATAATATAGATGTGTGATATTTAGACTGTTTTCTGTAAAATGTGGAGGTGTACAGCATATGAAATTGCATAGGGGCCAAAAGGTTGATCTGAAAGAACTCAGAGAGATGTAAAATGTAAAAGCCTTAGCAAGGCTTTATCAACTGCATAAACAGAGGATGGCAGACATAGGATGAGATGATATTTCTCATGAAAAATACACAAGGATTTTAATGAACTGCAAGTTAGATACTAGCTAACAATATGATGTGATAGGCAAAAATGTTAATGAAATCTTAGACTATATCAAGACGAATGATGTCTAGAACATGATGACTGATAGTTTTCTTCTTTAAGCAGTTCGCATTTGTAATAGTGCATTGTGTTCTAAATACCATGTCTTAGGAAAGATATTAGAAAATTGGAGTATGTCCAGAGAAAAGAGACTATTTTAGATGACAGCCATTTGAAGGTATTGGGGACTGGCCTGGAGAAATGAAAATACAGAGAGAAGATAAAGCTGCCTTCCAGTACCTGGAGGGAAGGGGCATAAGGCTAGTTCCGATTGAGTCCAGAGGACAGAGCTAGAGGCAATGGAGTAGAAAGCTCAGAGAGGTAGGTTTAACCTCAGTGTAAGGATAAAGTTCTTAACAATTAGACCTCCCCTATTTAGATCCCTAAAAGTGAGGTGGGTTGTTTCAGAAGACAATGTATTCTCTCTTACTAGAGATTCAGTGAATCATGTACTTAAGGAAATTGTGACCTGAGCCCCCATTCAACCAACATTCTCTCTTTAGACCACACAAAAGACAGCAATTCATTAACAAAAGCATTTAGTTCAGACACAATAGCAGTGTAAACAACAAGGGGAAACCAAGTAACAGAGTGATTCTCTACTACTCATATACAAATGCATACAATTTCTATACCTCCAGAGGTTGTGTTTGTCCTTCCTTGCCAAAGAAGACCATGACATCAGAGAAATGATGACATGACTTGCACCTGACTTTGTTTTGCATGAGGGAGGGCTGTGCAAGGTCACCAGCCTCATTTTCTTCTCCTGAGCCAGATATTCATCAGGATGACTGGAGATAACCCAGGATGCAATGGGAGACCTTGGCTCTTTCAGGCCAAGACCTATTCAGGTACTCACTTAGGGTGAGATAATGCCCATTCAGTGAATAGGCTTGTTTAAGAAATAGTCAGAGGATGGCCCCTTTAATGAGCCAAAGGAAAAATAACTAAATCAAGGTGGAAGGGAAACAGCAAGGTAGTGCTTGGAAACAATACCTCCTAAGAGTATTTCTGAGGAGGGGGCAAAACTATTCTTCAGCAAATAGGTAGATATGGTGAGGACACTGCCAATCACTTCCCTGTCTTCTCTCAGTAGCTAACAGGGAGACCTCTACTTCCCAGGACAGATTGAAGTCTGTTGTAATTTGCTAAACAACAAGGCAATCTAGATTCTGCCAAAGTCTCCCAGGGTAGGTTTGCCATGACAGTACTATCCCACATGCTCCCCTTTTCCATCTTTTCATATTAACTTCAGTCAAAAGCTTGGATCTTCTACCCCCTGGAAGTTAATAATAGTTGTCTTTTCATGTCTTACTTTATTTTGCTGTTTTTCATGGCCTCCTTCCTGTATTCTTCATTTTTAAGTTCACATGCCTTCATTTGGCCTCTGCATTCAACCCACATGGGCCGATGGGTGATGAGCATCCTGGAGCTTTCTTTAGAGTTCAGACCTCCCTAGGCTTACCGTTATGGGGCTGAAGCTATCCTGGAGAGTTCCCATGAAGGAGAGACAATCCCTGTCTTGGTAGCTAGTTGGTGCAGTGGATGGAGTGCCAGCCTCAGAATCTAGAAGATTCATTTTCCTGAGTTCAAATCTGGTCTCAGACACTTATTAAGTGTGTGAGACTTAACCCTTTTTGCCTCAAACCTTGGGTCCACTATTTGGACCTTGATTCATTCCTGCTCCTTCCCCATGGGAATCGGCTAACATCTTTCAGAGTGCTTGGCCCTCTTGAAATATCCTCCTTCTAGGGCTAAGGTTCTTAACTTTTTTGTGTGTCATAGACCCTGTCTTTAGGCAGTCTGGTGAAGTCCCCTAAGAATCATGGGGTTTTTTAATTCCTATTTGAAATTACTCCTAATTTCAGTCAAACAACAATGCATAAAAGATGATAAATAATAAAGACAACTTTTCCCATCCCAGTTCACAGTTCCCTCCAAATTTATTCGCAGACCCCCTTGAGGTCTATGGATGCCAGATGAAGAACCTCTGCTCTAGGGTCACCTCTCTCTCTTAATTGATCATCCTCTTTGAGTAGATTCTGGGTCTCCTCCTATGCCCTGCACTGCACAGACCCAGACTGTTTATTTCATCTTTATGCATGAATTGACATTGGAGTTACACACAATTAAAGATGATTAAATGAATTTACACGTTCCCGGCAGAGGATTGTCCTGGCACTAAATCTGCTTCCTCCATCTCCCTCCTGTCATTATGATGGTATTGTAGTGCTTAATGACCAGGTCCCTTGCTGATTATGAGACTCATAGATTTAAGGTTATCTTTTTCTGTTGTTTTAAGCCCTCCAGCTAGGAGGGCAAACATTATGTGGAAAGTCTTCTTAACAATTTGCTGATTACATGACTGGAAAATAATCAAAGGAGACCAAAAGAAATACTTTCAGTAGAGGAAGAGCAAAAGAGACAGAGACAGACAAATAGATACAGAGAAAGACAGAGGCACAGGGAGACAGCCCACCATTTGGGGTTCGAACCATTCCTGTTCCTCCCCATAGAGGATGGGCTGAGAGAACACACTGGCCTCCCTGGAATATCCTCCCTTTAGGGGAGAGAGAGAGAGAGAGAGAGAGAGAGAGAGAGAGAATTGTCCCAAAGGAGGAATGGTCAGCCTCAGATGTAGCAGGCAATCCCTTAATGGAAGTCTTCAGCCTTTGTGGTGGATGGCCACTTGTCTGGCATGCCATTAAGGGGATTCTTTTTCTGGTGTGGTTTGGACTAGGAGACTGTTGAGGTTCCTTCCAACCATGAAATTCTGATACCTGGAAATACCCTAGTTTTTCCCACTCAAAACTTCTAGCCTGAGCTCCAAAGACTGTCCCAAGAGCCCCTGGAATGTACAAGAAGTATATTCTCTGGAAGAGCCCATGGCATCCCAGATCATGCAGAAAAGGCAAAAATCTCCCATTCTCAAGTGTAGCTAAATGGAGTCAGTCCTAAAAGGGAAGTGCCAGAGGTCATTGTCCTTCTTTAATCTCTCCCCAAAAACATATGTGGAGGTACCTTTAAGGTGGGATCTCTCCAGGGTTTTTTTAATGCCATCTATCAAGTAGGTAAGTAGCTACCTTTGGTTCTCATCTAAATATAAATGTAATATTTGTTTTTTTATTTGCTTTTGTTCTATAAATGAGGACATGGCATGGCAACGAAGTGGGGCCAAAAGGACTGGGTTTGAATCCTCATTCCAGAGCTTTCCAGTTTTGTGACCTTGTGCAAGCTATCACATCTTCCTAAATCTCAGTTTTCTCATGGGTGAAATGGGGTGAATATAAATAGAATAAAAGATTCTCTAGTCTAACCTGGGGGCATTCCAAGCACCATGACTGCCAAGTGGGAGAGGTTTGGGGGACGTTAACATTTACTGAAGGACTAAGGCATGTTGCCTTCCATCTCTGGGGAAACTAACTACCCTTGGCTTCCTTGAGGTGCTAGTCTGTCTATAAGACCCAGGGGTAGTCACGGACTCACAAAAAGTCACCACTGGAAGGAAATAAACTAAGCATTTTTTCCTAAGTCAACTGTCTCATTTTTATAGAGGAGGAATCCAAGACCCAGAGAGAGAAAGCGAACTTTTCAAGGTCACACAGCAAGTCTGTGGCAAAATCAGAACTCAAACCAAGAGGACAACAAGAACACTGGATTTGGAGACAGAGGACTGGGTTCAAACTTCAGTGGCTGCTTCTTTGGGTGGTGCAGTGGGCCAGGAGTCAAGAAGATCTGAGTTCAAATCTAGCATTAGACACGCATTAGCTGTGTGACCACAGGTAAGTCACTTAACCCTATTTGTATCCATTTCTTCATCTGTAAAACAGGCTGGAGAAGGAAATGGCAAACCACTCCAGTATCTTCTCCAAAAAAAATCCCAAATAAGGTAATGAAGAGTTGGACACAACTGATTGACTAAACAACACTTATTTGAGACGTTTATCACGTCTTTATCTTATTTGTCCATAGTTTGCATGTTTATCTCCCTTCAGCACGGTTTCCTCTTCTGAAAAAAAATGGAAGGGGTGAACCCACAGATCTCTTTTCAGTTACTGCTGTTCAGACATTCTGCGTGTGTGTGTATGTGTCTGTAGAAATGTGAGCTACCATTGGTGCTGTGAAAATTAAACAAGATAGCTTATGTCAGGCGCTTTGTAAATCTTAACACGCTGTGTTGTTGATTATATTATGGCTGACTCCTGAGAGGGCTGTGCACTTTGAGATAGCTCAGTGGTACCCTTCTTATTTCTTTTTGATCCAGGAGCATTGCCAACGATTACTGGCCCATGACAATTCCCTGCATTCTTTGTTGGGAGCTGACCAGTCTCAAGCCACCGGTGAAGAAGGCTTCTTTCGGGGCAGTCACTGGTAGTCACCCTGAATAAGGTCTGCCCAGACTCCCAGATGCTCAGAGTTGACAACATGGTCAAGGGGGAAAAAAAGAAATGTCTTTGGTATTAAAGGACCTAGATTAAAATCTTGGCTCTGTCACTTAATAGTTGTGACTTTGAATGAGGCACTTTTTCCCCTCTGGGCCTCAGTTTTCTCAGTTGTAAAAGCAAGGGGCTGGACTAGCTGGTCTTTGTTACCTTCTACACATATGAAACTGTAACCTCGGAGGCCTAGTCCACCCATCTCTAATTCAGCGTTTTTTTAAAAATTGCTCTTTTCATTTACAGTGTCATAGTCATTGTGCATATTGTTTCCTTGGATTTGCTAATGTTGTTTTGTTTGTTTCCTTTGGATTTTAGTTGAGACTGGGTCTATCTCACCCAAGCTGGAAGAGTACTAGCCAATCAGGGGGCCGGATCCCACTGCTGATTGACATAGAAACTCCAACTTGGGTTTGTTCACCCTTCACTAGGCAGTCTGATGTCCTTTCCAAAATCAAAGGGCCCACCAGACTCAGTCTCCCCAGTAGCAGGCATTATAAGCTGTCTATTCTCCCACACATGCTACTAGTCTTTTCATTAGTGCCTTCACTCTAAGACTATCCCCAGTTTCTTATGTCTCTGTCTTGTTTGTGCATTATTTGCAATGTTATCTCTCTGATTCAACTGGGAATTCCTTGTGAGCAGGGATGGTTTTGTGCCTTTCTTGTATCTCCAGTGCTTGAGAGTGCCTGGTATATAGTAGGTGCTTAATAAATGCTAGTGGAATATCAGTTCATGTAAGTCTTCCCTCGCTTATCTGCATTTGTCACATTTGTCATTTCTTATAGCACAATAATATTACATTCATGTGCCATTACCCCCCCATTCATTTCGATGCTTTTTCAGGAACTTTCCACTGTCACTCCCCAGCTGGGGGTTGAAGTATCTCCTCCATATGCTGCCAGTATCATGACCTTCTCTTTGAATGACTCTCTCTGACCCAAATGCTTCATGGCATACCCCCATTGAGTCAACAGTTTATAAACAAAACTCTACTTTGCTATATCTGCAGGAACCATAGGTCTCAGTCATAAACAGTCTCAGTAAGCAAAGAGCCGCTAAAGACTATTTTGGCCCAAATTTACATTGTAATCAATTAGCCTTCCCACCCACATCCCCAATAGCTTCCACCCCTAGGTGGGAAGGAAAACTCTTTGAGGCTTTTTGTTAAGCACTCTATAAACCTTTTATCACTGATTTGGATCAATCCATTACCAAGCAATTGTTGAGTGGTTAAAATGTACCAGGCCTTGTATTAAACATTGGGATTACAATGTCACATATAAAACAGTGCTTACCATCAAGAAACAATGAATATGCTTGTCAAATTGGTACTTAACACAAAGCTATAACAAATAGATAATGCATTAAATGACGGAATGAGATTTTTAAATTTTAATTTATTATTTTCCCCAATTAACAAGTATTTATATTCTCTCTTTTCCACTCTGGTCCCCCACTGAACGATAAAAATTAAAATTAAACCCTCATAATAAATACTCATAGTCAAGCAAAACTTTCTTCCAAAATGTTTTTTTTTTTTTTTCCAGAATGAGAATTATACAGGACTCTGACAGGTTAGATACAGGAGTAGGGAACTTGTGGCCTTGAGGTCACGTGTAGCCCTCTAGGTCCTCAAGTGCTGCCTTTTGACTGACTCTAAACTTCACAGAACAAGTCCCTAAGGTCACAAGACCGTAAATTCCCCACCCCTGGAGAGCATTGGTTTGATTCTAATATCATGAAATTCAATAAGGATCAATATAAAGACTTACGCTTGAGTCCAAGAAATCAATTTCATAAAGATATCAGGAAGGAGGTGTAGCTGGATAGTGGTCCATCTGAAAAAAAATTTGGAGTTTTTAGTGGATGTTAAGTTCAGTATTTGTCTAAAATATACTGTTAGGAACAAAATTTTGAGAGGAAAGACAAAGACTCCCGAGGTAGATGAGGCAAGCTCATTTACTTTACAGTTCTTGCAAGAAGTGGGTGTGCTGCTAGAACAGACAGACCTACAGAGGCGAGAGCAAAAACCCTTATCCCTGTTCCCCAAGCACAGAGTCCCTCCTTCATTTCTTCATTGACTGAGTACTCTGAGGTGTACAACTTTTCAGTATGCCTACTTCATGTTTCCCCTGATATGTTCCCCTTTCCTCCACATATATTGCATGTGCATTAAAATTAGCTTTGCTTCTCCTGGGGAGGGGAAGTTAATATTTATAAGGCTATTAAGCATAGGTACTTTAAGCCTATTTTATCCTTTGCCTTATGCTTGACTGGGTGAGACTGGTGACACTGTGATCTTTTCCTGTTTTTTTCTTGAGTATGGGTATTTCTTTTGCAAGAGAGCCCACTTCCCTATGTTTGTGTGGAAACACTATCTTTCTATATCTAACGCTATGGACAGCAACAGCACTCATGTAGTGCAGAGGTACACTATGTTAACGAGTAGAGAGTGATGGTCTTGCTCTATCCTGGTCAGAATATCTGGATTAATGTGTTTCATTTTGGGCCCTACATTTCAGAAAAGAAGTCATTAAAGAGAGCCCAGAGGAAGGTGAGTGAGAGTAGTGAAGGACCTGGAGATTATGCCATGGGAGGAGGAGCTGGGGAAGTTTAGCATGAACGGAAGACTTCTAGGGAGCATGATAGCTGCCTTCAAGTATTTAAAGGTTTCTTGCATGGAAGAGGGATTCAAATTATTCTGCTTGGTCCCACGGGGAAGATTTAGGAGAATTGGGTGGAAGTTGCAAAGAACCTAATTCAAGGGGATGGGGGAGAAGAGTTTCACAGCAATTAGAGCAATCCCAAGAGGAATGGTCTATTATAGGATATAACGGGTTCACCCTCACTGGAGGTCTTCAGGTAAAGCCATCATGACCAGTTTTAGACTATGCTGTGCTTTGATCAAGATTTTTAAGCATCCACTGTGTGTCAAACACTTTTCTAAGAGCTAGACATATAAATAAAGGCAAAACATGACCCCTGCTCTCAAGGAGTTTCTAACTTTAAGAGTCTGTAATTCTCTGGTCACTGAGAAAGAAAGATCCTTCCTGTGTAGACCTTAGATTCTCTCTTGGTTCCCTGTCAAAAATTATGAAGACCTTTCCTGACTTCCTTCATGTCTCATTTAAAACCCCACCCTCTATGGCAAGCATCTCTTCACCTGCCTTAATACAAATGGTTCCTCTGATTATATCCCATCTATACTGTCTTGCTTAAATAATTGTTTGCATGTTGTCTCCCCTGTGAGCTCCTTGAGAGTGGGGACTCTTTAAAAAATGTTTTCTGTTTTTTACCTTTCTTTGTATCCCTAGCACTTAGCACTGACACTCAGGAGATACTTAATAAATGCTTACTGACTTCACTTGACTCTGAGTTTCCATCCAGCTCTAAATTTTGGAACCTATGATTTTTCAGGAATGCTCCCAGTGAGGAAATCCCATTTATCATCACCAGTTAGCAAATCTTCTGCAATCCATAATCTTAAGGATTCTGAAACGTGTTGAAAGAAGCAGGACTTGAACACAAGTGTTCCTGACTTTGTAGTCAACTCTGTAATGTAACATTTGTTGTTGTTGCTCAGTTGTGTCTATTTGGGGTTTACTTGGCTAAGATACTAGAGTGGTTTGTCATTTCCTTCTCCAGCTTATTTTACAGATGAGGAAACTGAGGCAAACAGGGTTAAATGACTTGCCCAGGATCACACAGCTAGTAAGTGTCTGAGGCTGGATTTGAACTCAGATACTCTCTCCAAGCTTGGCACTCTATCCACTGCACAACCCAGCTGACCCCATTATAGCACAGAGCATTACAATCATTTATGTAGCTAAAGCCTCATTGATTGGAGGTGGGGGGAGGGATGGCCCCATGGTTTTCTTATAAATGAGATCATTGGGAGCCTCATGACTCTTACCTCTTCCACTGGAACAGTTAGTTCTTCAGTGACTCCAACCAGGAAGGAGAGAAACCTCAAAATCAGCTGTAGATTGTTGATGTAACTTGACTTGGGGCCAGTTTCTCCAAGGACGGCTAAAAACAATTCTGTTACCTTTCTGAATCGTTTTGAGACATCTTTGTGGCTTTTCTGAATGCCTCAGATCCTCTCCTGCTCTGAGAGCACCCATTGAGGGCAATTAGCCAACCCAGAAGACCTACTGCTGATGAATGAATCTCAAAACCAAATGGGATTTTTTGGAAACCCTTTAATGAGAAAGAAGGAGAGGAATGACAATCTCTTCCCCCCTCTCAGTCAGGAGAAAGAAATAGTCATTTCAACATGTCTGCCCTTTGTCTGAGTGAAGGATCCTCCCCCATTTGAACACAGACGGGTAATTTCAGCTTTGGGCCCAGGGGCGGGGAGCCAAGACTCTCCAGACGGGTGTGATTACATGAAACAAGCCTGCTAATAATGTCAGTGTCAAGTCTGTTTTCTGAAACGTCTGAGGCGATTCCAAAGGTGCCAGTTGCTGTTTGAAAATACACACACCCTAAAATCTCATTACTTCCATTGTTTAAAATCAGACTAAGCTCCTGCCATGGGGATAGTCAAGGCTGCCTCTGGGGACATGTTCAAGATCTGGGATCAGCCTGATTTCCTTCCTTTTTACGTGGAAACAAGGGAATAGGAATTTATTAAGTGCCTACCTACTATGTGCAAAGTACTGTGAGAAGCATTTTACAGATATTATCTCATTTGATCCTCAAAACAAACCTGGATGATAGGTGCTATAATTATACCCATTTTGCAGCTGATAACACAGAGGTAAGGAGAAGTTTAGTGACTTCCTTAGTCAGATAGTTAGGAGTACCTGAGACTGTATTTGAACTCAGGGCCAGAGTACATGAAATTCAACCACTTCATTTTACAGATGAGCAAAGTGAGGATCAGAAGGGGAAAAGATTTGTCTAAGGTCATACGGGGAATAACTGGCAAAGTAAGGATTTGAACCTGGGTCCCTTTACTCTTTGCCTTGTATCATGCTAGATGTCTTAATGGCACCTGATATTCAGTGTGGCTAAAACCAAAGCCACACTCTCCTCAAACTCATCTCTCTTTATCTACCATTTTTGCAAATGTACAATACTCCTCCCAGTCCTTGAGAGTACATCATCTCTCATAGATGATGAGGCTGACACACATTGCCAGAGCTAGTTCAGTGTTTGAAAGGCTCTAAAGAAAAGTGTGTGAGAGAAGAGGCATTAGAACCACTACCAAATGGGAGGTCTGCAGAGGCATTGTGCTGACCTTATTGTTTTATGCCTGTGAAATCTGAACAGTATACTAGCACCAAGCCAGGAAACCAATTCACTTCCTTTTGAATTGTCTTAGGAAGATTCTGAAGGTCACCTTGCAAGATAAGGTACCAGACAACGAGGTCCTTTCTTGATCTAAACTGTCAAGCATTCAAACTCTACTGCAGAGAGCACAACTCCAGTGGGCTGGCCATGGTTTTCAACTGCCAAATATATGTTTGCCTAAGAGACTATTCTATGGAGAACTCACACAAAGTACGTGCTCACACAGTGGTCAAAAGAAGTGATACAAGGACTCTCAAGGTCTCTCTGAAGAACTTTGGCACTGATTGTGAGACATGGGAGACACTGGCACAGGACTGACCAGCATGGGATGTTTCATCAGAATGCTGTGCCCTATGAACAAAGCAGAACTGCAGTAGCTCAAAAGAAATGTGAAATGTGCAAATTTGGAGACATCTCCACTCAAAATGTTCATATGGAATATTTACGCTCATCCTGTGGGAGAGCCTTCTGAGCTCATATTGGTCTGATCAACCAATCAGACACACTATACCCTGGCCCCAACGTTAGTGATGCCATTTTGGTCTTCTTCTAGCACAAACAACAATTAGTCAACTAAATTTAATTAGTGAAAGAGCTATTTACTTTTCAAAATTATTTTAACTTTATTTTTTCAATTAGCCAATATTTTGCTCTCCCTCCCCCATTTTTTTGTTTTTGCAAATGAAAAAGAGTTCTCAAAATAAATATATACAGCCAAGCATGGCAAATTCTCTCAATGATCATATCCAAAAATGTATGTCTTCCTTTGTGTCTTAAGCTCATCACCTCTCTGTTAGGCGCTAGGTAGCATGCTTCATCTTCAATCCTCTGGAATTTTGGTTTGTTATTGAACTGATCAGAATTCTCAAGACCAGAGGATATATTCATTAAGTTGATATAGTAAGAACATTTGGTATGAAAGTCCCAAAAGCTGGGGGCAAACTTCTTTGTACACATGAAGTCCAGGGGAAAGTGAGCTTTTGCTTAGATAGCATACTACCTGGTAGACTGAGGTTCTGTCCTCCTCCAAGGAATTTCCTCTGAGTAGTCTGTCCATACAATTCTCTGCTCTATGCTGATAGACTCTGGAATATCTAGGTTCCAAACTAGTTTTTTATTTTATTCAGAACCCACAGGGTATGGCCAAGTCTCTGCAGCCAGTGCCAACATCACACCAAGTTGAAATAATGTTTTTGGTTATTGGTTGATTCAATAGAATCTCCCAGACCTTGTTCACATCTATTTCAAACTACTGAATGATTGATTCAATCCAGATGTTCTCACCTGATGGAAGTGTCAAGGTTATAATATTTTGTTTGTTACTTTGATTGTCACAATTAGCCTCAACCCTTACATAAGGTTTCCAAGGTGCTAAATAAATAGGGGGTAAGCAATTCGAAGGAACTTAATGTGGTGGAAAGAGCTATGGATTTGGAATCGAGAAGAGTACCAGTCTTTGTACTTTCTACCTGTAGGACCTCAGACAAATCGCCTAACTTCTCTGGAACTCAGTTTCCTTTAAAAGTGAAAGAATTAAACCAGATTTCTACTAAATTACTGTCTAGCTCAAAATACAAAATTTTGTAATCCAAAAATATTTTCATTTTTGTCTTTGTATTCTAAGCACTCAGCACAGTCCTTGGCACACAGAAGGCACTTAAATACTGTCGACTTGGAAGTTTGGTTAAAGAAGCAAGCAGGCCAGGTGATATATAAATCTATATTGTTTATTCCCTTAAACCTAGCAGATACATGATCATGGAACCAAAAGGAAACTTCTGACTGTCTGATACAAGAATGACCAGGCTTAAATCTGTTTTAGGACAATCCCAGGATGTCTGTGTCCCTCAGATTTATGACCTCTGTATGTATTTAACTATACCATGAGAGAGGAATTTTCTTAATTGAATAGGTGGTAAATACAATAAGATAAGAAAGTTGATAAAGTGTCACTTGAAATTATGACCCAGGATATCTGGGTTATCTTTACCATTAACATGCCATAACATAGTATACGTCCACAAAATATTAAGACACAGAAAAAAATCTCATTATTCAAGATAGTGTCTTGGGTTAAAGGCCTCATAAAGAATGCTCTAAAGTCAGACCCATCTGGTCTCGTTGACAAAGGATGAGCTTACTCAGAGAACAAAGAAGCTGTTAGGTCTAGGTTCTTCTTCTGGTTGGTTAATTCAGGCTCCGGACCTTATTTAGGTCCAAAAATGATATTAACTGATTACCACTACTCACTGCACTGAACTGAAATTATAATGGTGTCCCAAAAGTCTTAGTGCATTTTAAGCTACTGAAACTTGATATATTATTCCACTTGAACCTGTGAGGTTGGTGCTACAGAATATTATTATCCCTATTTACAGATGAGGAAAAACTGGCTGACGTTTAGTGATTTGCCTGTGCTCACACAGCTAGCAAGCGGTTGTTATGTTGATGCCAAGTTTATCATTCCATCCATTAGGCCACCAAAAGTGTCCACCTAGTACCATGCAGGGCATCACATCACCACCAGATAAAAAGACCTAAGATTCTGGGAATTGGTTTGAGTTGCGCAAATTGTCAACTCCCTACAACAATTTTAGATTTGAAATTCCCAGCAAGTTCCCTTGGCTTTGAGCTCTCCAATCAACAACTGAATTATCAACTGGTCTTAGGCCAGTCTATCCTGGCATCCTGCAGATACTTCAATAATTGACCCATCTCAACTCTTGGATTATACTTGTTTTTCTTTTACCTTGCTTTACCTCTTCTAACCCCAGTAAGGAAATCCCCAAGTGAGGGTTTCATTAATTATTGCTATGTGTCAATTCTGTCTCAAATGAAGCTTGACATGAAATCACATTCCCTCCAGAAGTCTTGTGTTCAGTCAAAAGAATGTATGATCTAGAATTAGAGGTGGTTGTTATTTAGTCGATTAGTCAGTCCTGTCCAACTCTTTATGACCCCAGTTGGGTTCTTCTTGGCAATGATACTGGAATGGTTTGCTATTTCCTTCTCTGGCTCATTTTACAGAGTAAGAAACTGAGGCAAATAAGGTTAAGAGGCATACACAGGAGGTCCTGCTGCACAGGTTCTTAGATCTTCTTTTCTAAGGAAAGCAACCTTAAAAGGGGTAAACAATCACACTTTAATCAAACACATATAACATTCACTTAGTTCAGGGGAAAAAGTTAGCACCCTGAACTTCAGACAAAATACAAACAGAAATTACAAGCAGAAATTACAAACAGAAAGACCAACAGACAGGGCTTCCAACTGTCTGACCATAGACAATACATGCATTGTTACCACCAACATAAGGGTTTTCAAAGCCAGGGCACTCCTTAACCTATCCAGAGTCTAGTCTGGCCTAATCACACAAACACTCTTCCAATGATTTAAGCCCCAAAGCAAAACCTCACCTCTGGGTGTATATACACTTTTCAGAGCTGGAAGACACATAGTGACTCAGTGCCTCCTTAG
The DNA here is from genome assembly GCF_028372415.1 of Notamacropus eugenii. Taxonomy (NCBI): domain Eukaryota; kingdom Metazoa; phylum Chordata; class Mammalia; order Diprotodontia; family Macropodidae; genus Notamacropus; species Notamacropus eugenii. Next base: position 49,176,056 of record NC_092875.1, on the reverse strand, counting down.
CAATTAACAAAAGGCCTTCATACAAAACAAGCCTTCCCTAATCAAGCTTCCCTTAATAGCCCCACCTATTAACAGGTGGGGAAGATTTTTGCCTCCCATCACAAAGACTTGCTAAACATTATACATCTAGGAAGTGTCTGAGCTCACATTTGAACTCAGGTCCTCCTGACTTCAGGGCCACCACTCTGTACCACCTGGTGGTGGGTTCAAATCCTGGGATCTGGGATCTGGGTTCAGATCCTGACTGTGATACTTACTATTTGTGTGACCTTAGCAAATCACTTCAACTCTCTAGACTTTGGTCTCCCCATTTCTAAAATGAAAGGCTTGGACTAGATGACTCCAAAGGCTTCTTCTAGCTCTAGTTCAAGATGTTATGCCCTCCACTGAGTATCTGAGGCAAAAGTCATCTTTCCTTCCTCTTAATTCCTTTAAGAATTATATTCAGTGCTGTATTGAAGTTACTGGTGTTTTTCTTCCACCTCTCCCTCCACCCCCACCTCAAATCTGTCTCCCTCTCAGACCTAGAACAGGGTACCATACATAGAAAGTACTGTCAATAGCTACTGAATTTAATTTATTGGTTCAGAGCAAGGCTTTGTGAAAGAAAGTGACCAGACCACTTTCTGTTCTTAAGGACTCAGAGGAATCCTCTGAGTGTGGGTAATAAAGGAAATGTGGTATTTCCAAAGATAGATTTTTGCCCAGTTCCCAATGTTTTCAATAATAATAATAATAAAAAAATAGTAGTAGTAGTAGTAGTAGTAGTAGTAGTAGTAGTAGTAGTAGTAGTAGTAGTAGTAGTAGTAGTAGTAGGCTGGTTGTTGTTTGTTCTCAAAGAGGACCAAAAGGACATCACTATGCTACAGTCATGTTTCAGTGGATCCAACTCTGGCTAACCAGAGCAACACAAGCTTGGAATGCCCCACCACAGGTCAGACACAAATAGTCTCTGTGAACATTTGGGGTGAGTACTCTAAATTTGTGCAGCCTGTGTTTCCTTTGAGTTATTTCCATTCTGCTTTGCTCACAGAGCACAGCACCTTTTCTCATGTGGGCATGCCATGCTGAGCAGTCCTGTGCCAATATCTCCCATGTCACACAATCAGCTCCACAGTTCTTAAAAGAGACCTTGAGAGTGTCCTTATATCCCTTCTTCTGACCACCATGTGAACACTTGCCCTGTGTGAGTTCTCTATAATACAGTCTTTGTGGTAAGCGTGCGTTTTGTATTCGAACAATGTGGCCAGCCCATCGGAGTTGAGCTTTCTGAAGCATAGTGTGAATGTTTAGCAGTTTAGTTGGGGTAAGGACCTCAATGTCTGGTACCTTATCCTTCTAGGTGATCTTCAGAATCTTCCTAAGACAGCTCAAATGGGAATAATGAAAATAATAACAAAAAACATTTAAATCACATCTACTACATGCTATGCACTGGTGTGAAGCATTTTATAAACATTTTCTTTGATCCTCACGACAACCCCAGGGAGATAGGTGCTCTAATTATCCCCATTTTACAGTTGATAAAACTGAGGGTAATAGAGGTCAAATGACTTGCCCAGGGTCACACAGCTATTAAGTATCTGAGGTGGGATCTGAACTCAGATCTTCCTGACCACTGGCCCAGAACCCTATTCACTGCACCATCTAGCTGACCATTTCCAGAAAATGATCTTCAGGTTAGAAGAGAATTGTTGAGTCTGAATAAATGAATGAAAAGCATTTATTAGGGTGCTTACCAAGTAGTTTGCTAAACCCCAGCGATAGACATTTAAAAGTGATATGCTCCCTGCCATCAAGGATCTTATGTTCTTTTCAGGAGACGACTCATAGAGGAGAATGACAACAAAGAAAGGAATTATGAACTGATAAGTTTCAGGGGATGGTGGGTGGATCAAGAGATCAATCAAATCACAGGCCCTTTCTAGAGGCAGCCTTAGTGTTTGTTTGATTACAGGTCTCACAGCCAGAGGTAGGAGGAAGAGGGAGCAGGGGAATCACAGGATGACAGAGCAGAGAGTGACCTGGATGAAGATGAGACTGCATGAGAGGAAGGGCAGGATGAAAGGGTGTAGCTCCCTGGGAGCATGGGAATATATTCCAGTGCCCTCCCCCCAACCATCTCTGACCTCCAAATTATGGAATTTGCGCAATTCCTGAGACCTATAAAGACTAAACTGTACCCAGAGTTAGACAAAGAAAACTCTGAGAGACCAAAAAAAGTCTTTCTTCCTCCCCTTAGGGCTCTTGTCCTATTAAGTAGAATAGGAATCTAGAACATCAGAGCTGGGAAGGCCCTTAGAACCCAGAATGTCAGAGTTGGGAGGGCCCTTAGAACATAGGATGTCAGAGCTGGGAGGGTCCTTAGAACACAGAATGTCAGAGCTGAGAGGGTCCTTAGAACACAGAATGTCAGAGCTGAGAGGGTCCTTAGAACACAGAATGTCAAAGCTGGAAGTGTCCTTAGAACACAGGATGTCAGAGCTGGGAGGACCTTTAGAACCCAGAATGTCAGATCTGGAAGGGTCCTTAGAACACAGAATGTTAGAGCTGAGAGGCCTTTAGAATTCAGAATATCAGAGGTTGCTTAGAATTTGTCTAGTCCAACCCTCTTATTTTACATATGAAGAAAGAGGCTTAACGGAACAAGTTGTCCAAGGGCACACAGCTGGTTAGGGGCAAAACTAGGACCTGATTTTCAATCCTAGGATATTTTCACCACACTACATTTTGAAGGTCTAAGCTTTTCCCCCCATCTCTTCTCTAGTGCATGTTTTTCTGAGATGCCCTTTTCTAGCATACACTGACTTCTTCGGCAGGAAGGTGAATGAATACAAATACCTGTATGGTTCAGATACATCTGCGTGAGCATGCACAGTTGTGGGGTTTGGACAATTATATGTAGCTTCCTGGAGATCTGACCCTTAGCCAGAAGGTGAATGAAGCAACATGGAAAATTGAAAACAGAACTGGCTTTGTGGTCAGAGGATATGAGTTCAAGTCCCAGACCTGCCATTTACCAGCTGTGTCACATTAGATGAATCACTGAAGTTCTCTGGATCTCAGATTCCTAATCTGTAAAATGAAGTGATTGGACAAGGTGGCCTTTGAGATTCCTTTCTGCTTTAAGTTTATGATGCTCATCTTAGAAAGGTTCATGTGGATGACAGTGATCAGGAAACCTTTCCCTCCTTCCTCTCCCCTTCCCTTCTCTTGCTTTGTGTTTTCATTCCTCCTTGTCCCTTCTCTTCCCTCTTCTTGTTTTCCCTTCCCTCTTTTCCCTTTCTCTTCCTTTGCCTTCCCCCATTTTCCTTCCCTCCTTCCTTTCCTTTGTCTTCCTTGACTATTCCCTTGTCTTCCATCCTTTCTCTTTCCTTCTATCTCCTTCCCTGTTTCTTTCTACCTCCTTCTCTTTCCCTCACTTAGAAAATGAAGACCTTTCCAGTTTTCTGCTTTGGAAGCTGAACATCCCCATTTTCCCCACAGGCACCCTATCACTGAGCCTCAGAGCCAGCACTCAGATAAAAGAGGCAGGCTGTGGATCCATTGCCTCCTGAAAGTACATTCAAAGCTCTGTCATTTAACACTGACTCAGCTTAAGAATTAGCCGGCACTCCTGACAAACATTTTTACAAGCGACTGACACTAAAAAGCCCCTCGCCCAAGGGACATTAGCAGGGAGGACAGTGATCCTAGTCTCTGGAAAGGATAATAAAAGCTTGAAGAGATTAAAAGTGGCAAAAGACAGCAGAGTCATGTTCATGCAGGAAAAACTGGGAAATTTCTTGGAGCTTCTGTCTGGTTGTGATTCCTATTGTGTTTATTTTCATAGGCTGATCACATCTGAATTGTCTGTGTAGGTGATTGGAGACTGCTGAGACTATTGCTTGACACTAGAGTGGAAAGAGTTATACCTCCTAGTGAGAGACAGCTACTTCCCCAAGAACTAAATTCCAACTGAATCATCTTGCATTTAAAAAATCTCACAGAATACTAGAATCCAAGAATTGGAAGGGACTTCAGATGACGTGGTGTTAGCTGTACCTAAACAAGGACTCCCCCTTCATAACATCTCTAATATGTGGCCAGACAACTTCTTTTTATCTCCACTGAGGGGGAGCCCACCACCTTTCTGGAAGCCCATTCCATTTTGGGATAACTTTAATTCAAGAGGTTCTTAATGGGGGTCCATGAACTTGGTTTTTTTTTTTTTAAAAAAAATCCTTTGATAATTGTATTTCAATATATGCGGCATCCTTTATAATTCTATGTATTTTACTTTATGCAATCAAAAGCCTTCTGAGAAGAGAGGCATAGGTTTCACCAGACTTCCAAAGATACCGTTGATAAGCATTTATTATCGATTTTATTATCGATGTACCAGGTGCTATTCCAAGCACTGGGGATACAAAGAAAGGTCAAAGGCAGTTCTTACCCTTGAGAAGCTCACAACCTAATGAGGAAGACAGCATGTACAAGCAAGATATACACAGGATAAGTTGGAGATAATCAATAGACAGTTCCATGAAACAAGAAGAAAAAAAAAGATTAAGAATGCTTGCTTTAAGGGATCATTAGGTGATTCAGTGGATAGAGCACTGTCCCTGGAGTCAGGAGGACCTGAGTTCAAATCTGACCTCAAACACTTGCTAGCTTTGTGACCTTGGGCAAGTCACTAAACACTGATTGCCGCCCCCCCCCCCCCAAGGAAAAACAAAAGGATCCTTACTCTAATTGTAAGGAAGTTTTTTTTTTTTTTTTCAATTTCTCTTCATTACATGGAACCTAAATCTACTTCTTTAGTTTCTACCCATTGTTCCAAGTTCTGCCTCCAAGTCCAAGCAAAGCAATTTGATTTTCTTTTCCACATGGTAGCTCTTCAGATATGTGGAGTCAGTTGTCACATTCCCGTCTTCTCTTCTCTGGACGAAGCATCCCCCAGTTCTTTATCTGATCCATTTATGGCATGGAAGCCAGGACCTTTGCCATCTCAGCTGCCTCTTCCAGATACTTATCAATGTCTTTCTTAAACTGTGGTGCCAAGAACTGAACATTATGACACAGATGTCTGACTAGGACAGAGTCCAATGGGTTTATCACCTCCCTAGTTCTGGGCTCTATCCCTGTCAATATAGTCTAAGACTATATTAACTTTTTCAACTACCACAAATTTTTATTCATGTTGAGCCTGGAGCCTACAAAATGCCTCAGATCTTTTTTTTTTCCAGATGAACTGCTATCTCTGTCTGATCCCTAGCACTTAGCACTGTGCCTGTCACTTAGTAGGCTATTTATAAATGCATTGATTTGACTTGTAAGTTTTTGGCTGAGTGGAAATTAGGATCTTTTTGTCTTTTTGACCTGGAGGGGGATGGTGACATTCAATTTATCTCATGTCAGCATTTATTAAGCACTTCTAAAATGTAAACGGTATTGCCCCAGGCATTGAAGATACACTGCCCCTGCCTTCCTGGAGTTTACATTCTCCTGAGGATACAAAAGACTTTTTCTTTAGAGGACCTGCTGGGGCAAAAGAGAGATGGATGCAGATTGCAAATGCTCAAGCCAATCTGAAATAGATACAGATTTCATTTCCATTATAATAAAAGGAAAATGAGGTTTCTAGAAAGAAGTCATTGGGAGCTGGAAGTCCTGCCTGATGTTGTGGTACAGCTGCTGAATGTGTTTTGCATTCTGTCACTGGGGAGGCCAGCAGGGGAGGGCTATTAATTTGTTGACTATTATGGTCGACCTGCCACTGATGATGCTGTCTAATTGTATTTGTAAACTTGTGAATGTGTCCACCCTAGCGCCTAGGTGATGAGCTAAGGGTTCATAATTTAGGGAAAGAAGGAAATTTTCAGATTCAGTACCATAGACATGGTGGGAAAAGGAGTTGGAAGCCTTCCTGTTCACAATCCACTTTTAAAATATCATTATTTTGTTTTTAAAAGCATGCCCATCCCCAAGCCCCCCTCAAACTGGGAGGCAGAACACTGGAAACTTCAGAACACTAGAAGGTCAAATATTTCTTTTTAGTGTCTTCACAAGCTTCTCTCTTTCTAGAGGAATAAAGGTCTATCTCTAGGGGAGCGTCATTTGGCCTTGGTTTCTATCCTTCCTATCCCTGGTCTCTTCCTCTGTGGCTCAAGTCATTTCACTGACAGGGACACAAAGTATGCCTCAGTGCCATTGTGTCTGGACAGTTTGGACAGGTTCTGGGTTCAAATTCCTCTTCTGCTTCTTACTACTGGTATCCTGATGAATGTGTGTGTGTGTTCATCCTTTGTTACCAAAGAAGGCCATGCCATCAGAGAAATGATGACACGACTTGCACTTGACTTTGTTTTGAGTGAGGAAGGGCTGCGCAGGTCACCAGACTCACTTCTTCTCCAGAGCCATCTGAATGCAGTGACCAGATATTCATCAGGATGACTGGAGATGCTCCAGGATGAGGCAATTGGGGTTAAGTGACTTGCCCAAGCTCACACAGCTAGTGAGTGTCAAATGTCTGAGGTGAGATTTGAACTCAGGTCCTCCTGACTCCTGCATTGGTGCTGTATCTGCTGCACCATCTAGCTGCCCCATCCTGATGAATATCTGGCCACTGGATCCAGATCACTCAGGAGGGGTAAGTGAGGCTGTTGGCCTTGCACAGCCCTCCCTCACTCAAAGCAAAGTCAAGTGCAAATCATGTCATCATTTCTCTGATGTCACGTTCTACTTCGAAAACGAAGGACAAACATAGATCTGTGTGACCTAGGGCAACTCATATAAACTCTCTAAGCCTCAGTTTCCTGCCAAATGAGCAGTTAGACCAGAAAATAATAATAGCTAGTATTTATATAGAGCTCTTCTATTTGCTCTTACTACTGTCTCATTTGATCCAAACAACAATTCTGTGAGGCGCTGTTAACCCAATTTTACAACTGAGGAAACTGAGACCCAGAGAGATTAAATAGTTGATTCACAGTGTCATGACTAGTAAATGATTGAGGTAGGATTTAAACTCAGATCTTCTTCTCTAAATCCAGCTATGCCATATAAATTCTCTCTTTCTGTTAAGGACATCAGCATTAGTCCAATCTCCCACGTTTATAACCTCAGCATAATAATTGACTCTTTACTCTTTCCTTCCCTTGCTCCAATTAGTTGCCAACTCTTACCATTTCTACCTCCATAGTATCTTTTCCATATCCCTCTCCGTCTTACTGGTCAAACAGCTACCACTTTAGTCCAGACTCTCATCACCTCTTCAAGTCTCTTTATTCAAATCTCTTCTATTTCTAATCCATCATCAACACAACCACTAAGGAAATTCTCCTTAAACACATTCCACTATTCAACAAGCCCCAGTCGTTTCTTATTGTCTATAGGAAAAAATATAAACTCTTCTGTTTGACATTCAACCCCCTTTACAACCTCATCCCAACCTCTCTTTCCAATCTTATTATACATTATTCCCCTTCATATATGCTATGGTTCAATCAAATTGGTCATTTTTCCATTCCTCACACATGGCACTCTTTCTCGCTTTCCATACCTTCACACTGGCTGTCCCTCTGTTTTCCTTCCTCAACTCCGCTCTATAGGATTCTTTACTTCCTTCTAAACTCAGCTGAAGCACCACCTACATAAAGCCTTTTCTTATTCCTGAAATTGCTAGTGCCCTCTGTCTCTAACTGCTTTGTATTTACCTACCTTTTATTTATTCTCTGGGGGCCATTTCCAGTCATTGTGATCTCTATCTTGCTGCTGGGCCCAGATAGCTCTGGAGGAGAAAGTGAGGCTGGTGACTTTACACAGCCCTCCCTCACTTAAATCCAATTCACTTGCAAGTCATGGTATCACCTTCCTGATGTCATGGTCTTCTTCAAAAACAATGGACAAATAAGAACATTTATTCTCTATATGCTTATGTATGTATATGACTCCTTGGAAGAAGTGGGACTATCAAATACAAATTCCTTGGGGTAGGAATTGTTACATTTGCTGTTTCCCTAGAGTTTAGCCTATTGTCTGGCATATGATAGGTGCTTAATAAATGCTTGTTGGTTGGCTGATCACCTACTGCTTGTAATTTCTTTCCACTTCTTGGTCAGTAGATGCACAGTCCATCACCATTTTCAAACTCAAAGACTTTCCATCTTGGTAGGATCTATCATAAGTTTGCACTCTACTAGCATAGACTTTAAGAATCTAGAGTCTCCTCTAGGCTATGATGAAGTCTTAGAGAGGTGGTTTCAATAATTTCCAAACTGATAACTAGGTTTAGACCATTTAGTTGTTGGGTTCACCAGCAACCAAATTTCATTTCATGTCGTCAGGAAACAGAAGCCTCATTATCCTAGAGTGATGAGACTAAAGACTTTGAAGTATATTACTCCAAAGGGTTGGGAATCTTGTTTTCACCCTGTCTTTTCCTTTTATCCCAAGTTGATTCAGATTATCATAATTCCTAGTCTCTTTCTTAACATTCTTTGACAGGCCACATGCCATAGTGGATAGGGCACTGAGTTTGGGGTCAAAAAGACCTGGTTTTAATGTCCCTGGGAAAGTCCTTAAACTCTTAATGCCTCATTTTCCCCATCTACAAAATGAGGAGATAGGACTTGGTAGCTTCTAGAGTCTCTTCCAGTTCTACCTCTAGGATCCTAAAATCCTACCTGTGGTTCAGCTCTTCGGTTTCAGTGGACTCTTGACTATAGCCCTCAGATGATTCTAGTTCGAGAAGGCTAACCAGATGCTTGGAGATGGGGTATATTTTTTAATTTCTTGGAGACCCAGCTTCTTTATCTATAAAATGGATTGGTGGAGTTGAACTAGTTAATCTCTAAGATTCCTTCCAGCAATAAATCTATGTTTTTGTCATCTTATTGCCAGCATTTTTCTTAGTCATTGTCTACTTTTGTATCCCTACCTGCAAAATTCCTTTTTATTCAGATTACTTCTTCATACAACCACAATGGGCCTAGAGCAGAGGCAGAGAACCTACAACCTTGAGGTCACATGGAACCCTCTAGGTCCTCAAGTGTGATCCTTTTACTGAATCCAAACAAACAGGATTTGTTCTGTGAAGTTTGGATTTGGTCAAAAAGCCAGGCTTGAGGACCTAGAGGGCCACACATGGCCTCTAGGCCACAGTTCCCCACCCTTGAGATTAGGTGGCAGCATGATTACTATAGCCAATAGAAGATGTTAGCATGTAGGGTGGTTGGGAAGTGACAGGAACAAAACATTTACACACACACACACACACACACACACACATATATATATATATACACACACATATACACATACACACACATGAGGCAGGATAGAGTTATGGATAGACCTCAGAGTCAGAAAGACCTGGGTTCAAATCCTGTCTCCAACAAATATTGGCTATGTGACTGCGGAGAAGTCACTTAACCTCTGAATGTCAGGAAGTCAACAAGCATATATTGTGTTCATTATGTGCCGGTATCCCAGAGTCTCCCATACTAATGAAATCATGCTCTTCTCCCCAAAATAAACAAATAATATACAAATAACCCACAGACTCTATGTAGCTTATCCTGATGCTAGGTACTGGGAAAACAAAGAAAAAACTAAACCTCTGACTTTTAGGAATTTATTTTCAAATGAAAAGATATAAGACATGAATAGAGATGGAGATTGGACCTAAAATTTCACTGCAATGAAATTCACTCTATCACTTCAGGTTGGCACCATTAATCCAATATATATTCTTGGAGAAATTGTCAAAGACACTGAAACATTATGTGACTTGCTCAGGATTACATCAACAATAAGTGTCAGAGTCAGGACTTGAATCCTGACCTTCCTAGCTCTGAGGTAAGCTCCTACCCGCTGTGCTATGCTGACTCTCAAACAACACATAAGTAGATGAATAAAAACAAAGCATATGCAAAGTTATATAGTCATTTCAAAAGAGAGTGGGTGCTCGTAGTTGAAAAGACCAGCAAAGTCTCTGTTCATGCTGTAGAATTCATGTATAATTAAGATAACAGAACAGTCAGAAGACAAAAAAAAAAAAACAACAATATTCAGCATTGAGAGGTATTTGACAGACCTGCATATATTTGTCTTAAAGTTAAAGATTCAGTAGAGGTTAATGTCCAAATTTCTTTTGTCAACTCCAGACATTTGTTTGTTCAAGACATATACATCCTGCCTTCATTGGCCAGGTATATCTGCCAGTAAGCGATAATATAATTAAATTTCTCTCACTCTGCCTATACACATTCCATTCCTCAGGAAGAAGATAGAGTTCATCACTACTTTCCCACTCAGTTGATTACAACCATGGAATTAACTTCACAAATTATTAGTGTTGTCAGCTGGCTTGTGAGCTGGACTTCAGTCAGAAGACTAGAATTCAAATCTTGTTACACAGCCTTGCTAGCTATGACACTTAATATTTGACAGCCTCAGGTCTTTCATCTGTAAAATGGGGGTACTAGTAGCATTTAGCTCCCATAGTTGTTCTGAGGTTTACATTTGCAAACCTCATGATACTATATAAATACTGATTGGTATCCTGAACCAGCAGAACCCTGGTAGACATACGTACTAAATCAGGACTACCTCTAAATAGCATTATATCTAATAAAAGTCTGATATAAGGCAGGTGGTATTTTTGTCCTTTCAATCTAGAGATTAAATAGGATTGCTGTGTATGCATTGATCCCCTGAGTACTGTTGATAACAATGGAAAGCTTCTTCTTCAGTTGGTCATGACCACATCAATGGATATTACAACAATAGTCTGAATTATTCAGTCACATCTAACAAGAGAAATTTGAGCAGTGCATTTTAAAAAAAGCAAATGGCTATTTCCTGAGGAGAGTATCAGGAAACAGTTTGTCAACAGGGACAGCACTGGTGGAACTGAAGCACTGTGGGCCCACCATCCTTAACGTCTATTTCAGTCAGCTAAGGGTCCCAACTTGTTAATAGGAATCAACAATTAAGGGGCTCTTATAATAAACTCACTTCTCTATATTCTTAGGGACAGGAATAGAAGTAGGGAATGACACATTTCTGTTAACCAAAGCTCCTCTATTTCCTCCCTGAGACAGAGAGGGAGGAATCCAGAGTTTAGTCTGCAGCTCTAGTACTCCATAGTGCCCTAAATATGGGTGGCTTTGGAGTTTGCCTAGATCCAGTACTGTTGATTCTTGTTGGATTTAATTCAAGGAGCAGGTCCCTGCCAGACCCATCTGGGTCCTTCTCCTTTCCTCAGAATAAGGCCACACAGAGAGAGGTCCTGCCCTATATACAATTTGAGAGGGTTCCTTTCTTTCAGGGTTATGCAAAGAAGTCCCAGGTTAAGTGATAGAATGAGAGATGAGAAAGGAGGTTGAGGGGTGGGGCAGGAGCTGTGTCACTACATAAGTGGGCATTAAGATTTTTCCCACACACTCTCCTTTGGGTATGCCTTATAACCCACACGGTCATTGCCAAAACCACGCTGAAGGAGAGGGGGCAAAAGGGACCACGGTGACAGGATTGAGAAAGGCCCTGGCACAGACTTGTCTTAACCTTTCCCTTTTGTCCCTTCAGCCCCAGGGAAGGTCAAACGTGCCCCTCACCTGGAGCTCCCAGAGGATGAAAAGCACTCTCCTGGTGTTGGAGAGAGGACTGGAAGAACTGGGGGCTGCCCGGGAGGTATTTCCAATGTCCTTAGATGCCTTTGATTTCAGAAGCCCAGCTGAGCGTATCTAGCCTGCACCTTCCATGGGCAGCAGAGAGTTGATAACTCGTAGCACTAGGCTGGAGATGGCCTTGCCCTCTGACCAGGCCTGCTCAGCCCCGCTGCGGCTGTCCCAGCATCCTGGGTGCCCCCGGGAACCCCGCGGGCAGGGCCGGGGCGGGCAGAGGAGGGGCGGAGAGGGGCGGGGACTGGGAGGAGGCAGAGGCAGAGGGGGCTCCGCTGTGTGCATGCTGATGAGTTTCGAGGCTGCCGCGTCACTCCGCACCGGCGCTGTGGCTGTGGGGAGGGCTGGAGCCGGCAGAGGTTGTGAGCGCGCGGAGCCGGCCAGCCCGCCGCCTCGCCCTAGCTAGTCTTCCTCCTCGGTCCCTTCACCTCTGAACCTGGTTCTGGCCGGTCCATCCCCAGTACCTTAGTGTCCCTGAGCCCAGCCCTCCTTGCTCCCAAAGCCTCGGCTCCCCACGTCCTCGTCTCCCTGGGGCTGCAGACTAGGCTGCGCCCCTCCAGAGGATGCCGGCTGCGCTCCGTGCTGCGCCCCGCGCCCTGAGCTCGGGGTCGGGCAGCGGTTGCTCGGCGGGCGAGCGGCTGTAGCTGCGCAGCCCCCGGGCCGTGGGCCAGAGGCGGTGGCTGGGGCCGCAGGTGTGTCTGGGCCAGCTGGAGGAACGTAGAGTGGTGCTGAAGGGGACAGCTCCCAACGGCTGCGCTCCGGAGCTCGGCACTCCGCCCTTCCCTGCCCCGCCCCTCCCGTCCAGGGTCCAGCCGCGAACAGCCGGCACAGGGGGCGCAACGCAGATTCCGGAGCCAGCCCATGGTGCCCGGGGCGGCTGGCCGCGCAGAAGCTGCGGCGGCCAGAGGCGAGGCGGGGATGCCCCGCGGGTGAAGCAGCCCCCGCCCCAGCCGCGTTCATGGCGGTGGCCAGGAAAATCAAAACTTTGCTGACGGTGAACATCCTGGTGTTCGTGGGCATCATCCTCTTCTCCGTCTACTGCCGGCTACAGGACCGCTCCCAGGAGCTGGTGCAGATCGTGCGCAGCGCCGACCGCCGGGTGCGCAGCCGGCACGCCAGGGCGGGTGTGATCCTGGACCGGGAGGCCATCCTGCAACGGCTCGATCACCTGGAGGAGGTGGTCTACAACCAGCTCAATGGTGAGCGGCGCTCGGGACCAGGCCAACAACAGGGAGGGGGCTGGGAGCCCGGGAAGGACGCAGTGAGAGCGCGCCTCTACCCCGAGGGGGCGCGGGTGCACTGTCCCGCCTGTCTTGCGTGGGAAAGAGGCACAAGGGACAGCTCTCTTGGCATAGGTGGGATTGAGTCTATATTTGAGGGAAAGGGGCACCAGACTGCCGTTAACTTTTTTTAGCTCCTCTTAGAGAAGGCTATAACCTCTGAGAAGGGGATGGGGTGGACGGAGGAGCTACCTTCCTGGCTTCTATGCTTTTCATGTCTCTGCCTGAAATGCGAATCCTCCATCGATTTACTCAATAAATACTGAGAAGGTGCTTACTCCAAACTGACATCTTGTGAGAACTTTTGAGATGATTCTCATAGACTCTTCATAACAGAGAAGGCCGTTGTCTAGGAAAGGAAGGTGCTCCCTTCTGATCAGCAGCTGTAAGGTGAAAGGCTCGGGAAACAAGTTACTCTCTCCTTCCCTCCCTTTAAAAGAAATGATAAAGTTGGAAAGTGGAAAGAGGGAGGCGAAGCAAAAGAAGGATGGAAAGCCAGTCCAGAGATACGCAGACGTAAACTGTGGTAATGCGAATCATCCATTCCTTTCGGGGTTTCCAAGGTTTAGAACTGGTCCTCGAATTCGCTTTGATTTCCCCCCATTCCTATTCCCTTATCCTCATTCCCCATTACTTTGCAAACTGCCTTCATTGTGAGCTACATCGAGAAAACCTTCGATAAAATATTCTAGAAGACTAGGGCAATAGGCTATGAGGAGAGCAAACTCAAAGCCAAAGATTTGGGGTGGATAGCAGGCCCCTAGACAAGGCTATTATGGCAGTAGTGACTTTAAGCTTCAGGGCCCATTATCAATTCGGCTTTAAAATGACATTGAACTTTCTTCCATCGATTGGTCAGAGAAGGATAAGTCTGGAAGATAAATCTGTATTAGTGTCACTGTAATTCACACTCAAGGAACACTGTATGATGGAAACCTTCACTTCACTCACTTTGTGCTGCAGGAAGAGAAAGGGGCCCTGTGATGGTGTTGGTGCTGGAAGGGGAGTGGGTTGCTGGTTCTGTGATTCACTGAGACACCAGGGAAGGAGGAAAGTGTGTGTGTGTGTGTGTGTGTGTGTGTGTGTGTGTGTGTTAACACCATTAGAAGTTTTCTGTAGTTACAGCTCCAAAAAGATTGAAAAGGGCTGCCTTATGTTTATACACTACCAGTCTCTTACCTGTAAGTTTCCCCCATGTACCAACAGCAACAGAGCACTGTAGGAGGGAGTTGTCTGGAAACTCCCCCTGGGGAAGCAGAGACTCCTAGTCTGGAGCTTGCCATGATACTTTCTCTGATGGGGTCCAGGAAATAGAGGATTCTAGTCCTACTGCTGGAAAGGAACTCAGAGGTCATCTAATCCATGCCCCTCCTTTTATAGAACAGGAAACAAAGGTCCACTGGGATGAAGTTGTTCACTCAAGGTCACACAGTCTGTGGACAAGCCAGAATTCGAATCTTTGTTGTTTGACCATTAATTCAGCACTTTTCCTACTATACCATCTATAGATTGCATTTCCTTCTGGAGAGGAAGGCAAGACCTCTTAGTGCAGTGATTCTTAACCTTCTTTGTAAGATGGACTCCTTTGGCAGCTGATGAATTCTGTGGACCCCTTCCCAGAGTAATAGTTTTAACGGCATAAAATAAAATGCATAAAATATAAAGAAAATCAATTCTAATGAAAAAGTTCTCAAATTTTTTTTAAATCCATAGGCCTTATAAAATCTGTTTATAGATCCTTAAGAACTCCTGTATCAGAGGCTCCAGGAAGGCTAAAGCAAGAACTCATGATAAGACAAGCCCATACTGTGGCTAGTTAAGTCAAGCCAGAAGTCCTTGAAGGATTTTACTTGACCTGTAAAGAACCCTTTATTGGATATCACTAGACCTCCATACGAATCTTTAATGGTCCAGTTTGGCCAGGGCAGTAATCCTGGGTGCAGTTTGGATAGGAATTTATAGTGGGTCTAATTAGATCAAGACAGGAACAGTTAAAGTGATGCAGGAAGCTTTAATGGACCTATTCATAACAGGGTAAGAACCCTTAGTGGATCTGGTTAGTGGGCCTCTGAGGGCAAAAAATCTTAGTGGTTCTGGTAAGGGTAGGGACATGGAATCTTGGTTCAGAGGCTCTTAACTTAAAACCCATGACCTCAATTTTTTAAAAATGCTAACTGTATTTCAATATAGTTTCCTTCATACCTCTATGTATTCTGTTTTAAGCCTCTAAAAATGTTATTCTGAAATGGTGTTCATAAGCTGCTCTAGACTGCCAAAGGGGTCTGTGATGCACACAAAAAATGTCAAGTGCCCCTGCTGTGGGTCTGCTTAGGGCTGGGCAGGAACCCTTAGTGTGTCTAGTTAAGTCAGGGCAGGAACTCTTGGTGGGCTCATTTCCCCACAAGTCTTGAAACAGGATTTTCACTCAGATCTGTGAAATACCCCCCATACCTGCATGCTGGGCTGTTTAAATCTTTATGTGGTCTTCCAAAATTCTCTTTGAGAGAGCATAGGGTATCATCCTTATTTCATAAGCTCTTTCTCATCATATACACCACTCATGATTTTCCTTCTGAAGTGATTTTGCAGTGAGGCATACAGTTCTTCTGTCCTTTTCTATTCCTCCAGGGTGGGGGAGGAAGAGAAAAAGGAGAGGGGAAACTGGGAAAAGTTGAGTTGAAGCTTAATCTTGGCTATTTCATCAATGTGACTCATCACCGCAGAAGAGTGTATCTCTGTAAGAGCATGCAGCTCCATTGAAATCTATTTGCCAGGGTGTTATGGGCTGTTTTATGGGGAGAACTAGAGGATTATATAAAAACATTGGCAACATGCTGGGGTTGTATAACATCATGATAACTGGTGCTCGGCTGCTAAGGGCTTCCCTCCTTCATCCTTCAAGGTGAGAGGGACCCAAGGTGTATGATGACAGGAAAACCCAGACATTTGCCTCTATATTCCGACTAGGAAAAAGTCATTGACTTAGTGAGAGAGTGAGAGAGTAGCCTAGTCTTCTCTCTCTTTAGCAAGCATAGAGAGCTTCTCCTGAGAGAATGTAAAATTCAGGTCATTGTTTAGAAAGTTACCCAGTGAAAAATATTAATGAAGCAAGCAAGTAGAGTTCCCTTCTCTGAGGACCCTTCTTTAGAGTCACGTATGCCATGACTTACCCAACTAGGATGGGGGACCACATTCACATCCCAGAATGCTGCAACAATTGTACCCCCACCTCCTTTAAGCCCTAAAAGACAAAATGACCTAAACATAAAAATTCACATAATTAAAAATGAAAGAAAATGAATAGTACCACTTTTCATAGCTATGTCTGGGGAAAATTCTTAGTGCAACAAGGGAAAGAAGAGAACTCAAAAGATAAAATAGACCATCCCTGTTACATGAAATTGAAAAGCTTTTGCATGAATAAAATCAATGCAACTAGGCTAAAAAGAAAAACTGTTGATTAGGAATTTTTATTGACTATCTTTTGTTTTTGATAATTTCATTTTAAAAACTTCATAATGCTAATCTTAATTCTTATATCTAGCCTGGCATGTGGAAGTAAAGGGGAAATGAAATCCAAAGAGAACTGCAGCAAGTGAAAGCATAAGGATCACACGGTTTGAGAGCAGACTGGAATTGTGATGCAAAGCCGGGGGAAGTTCTCTCCCTAACTACAGGGGATTGGTTTGGTGGTTAAAAGCAACATGAAACAAAACTTATGAGAATTGTCCACAGGCAACAGTGATGATCTTTCCTTTCTTGGTCTTGCCATCCTGTGATCAAAACATTCCATCATAGTTTCCATAATGTTCATGCCTTCTTTCATCTAACCAAAGACCACGTTTTTCATCTAACTAATATATATATACATATATACACACATATATGTATGTATATGTATGCATATGTGTATATGTATGTATGTACATATGTATGTGTGTATATATGTAGTTATATAATATATATGAAAAACAATTAATTTTGTGTGTCCTAGACAAAATGTGAGTGATAGTGAACTTCAGAATGAAACTATCATTCACAACTTTTTCTGCATAGATAGATTAGCCACTAGTGCCATTATGGTGTGTGAAGTCACCATGCTAGCTCATAAATCCAGTAATGATTCTGTAAAACCAAGACCTCTTCTAACCAAATCCCTTCTCTCCAGTGCTCAGAGAACAGAAGTTTACTCTTATCTGTGGACCTTGGTCTGCAAATAACTATATAAAGGGATGGACTAGAGAGTCAACACAATCCCTCAGAGCTCCTTGATCTCATAGCTGCTCTCAAGGCACCCACAGTATAGGTGGGTGATTGAAGTTAAAGTGTGGTTCAGACTATAAATATTAGTAGAGGTCAGAGAAAGGAGAGGGTCATGTTAATTGTCTTAGTCAAGGAGGACTTCGTAGGCGAGGTAAAGTTACTGAAATCATAGTTACTCCACTTTGGAATCAGTAAGGAGGAAATCACAACCTTAGGGTTTCACAAAGGACTCTAAAGAGGCTAATTTTTAGATCTAAAAAGACAGGAAAAAAATACCATCCTCTGCTGACTTTTCTTGTTAGTGTCTTTTCTGTTAGAAACCTTCTCTGGAGGAAGTTGGTGCTCACTCTTCCAGTGTGAGTAAACTTTTCCTTGGGTTGATAGTGTGTAGTGTGATATGAATGAATCAGTCACTCAGTCAATTAAAAGATAAATCGATGAAAATGTAATTGTTTAGAACTTACTTCCAGGGAGAAAAGAAATAGCCCCTTCCTTCAAGGAGCTTATATTCCAATAAGGAGAGATAGTACATATAGTAGAATGGTGACTAGAGAAAGGCGTTTTGGTCTAGGAAGTCTGGTATAGTAGAAAGGACAATGAACTCAAAGTCAGAAGACCTAAGACTGAATCCCATCTTCTCCATTTATTAGCTGTGCAATCTGACTTCACCTTTCTAAGTTTTGGGTTCCTCATTTGTAAAAGTAGGAATAGTAATTCTGTGCAGGTATTCCTATAACTCTTAAGACTAAATTGCAGATGTGAGTTACTGGAAGGAGGTAGCAGAAAGAGTCTATCAATTTGCAATGTCCAAGAGATAGAAGGACATGCTCATCTCACAGAATCTCAGCCTTAAGGGACCTCAGCAGTCAACTTGCCCAACTCATAACAGAAAATAAATCCCTAGTACAACACACCCAGAAAAGGGTTATCCAACTTATTTTAAGACCTCCAATAAAAGTTAACCCACTACTTTCCAAAGTAGCCCTTTCTATTTGAGAATAATTCTCCTTGTTTGGAAGTCTTTTACTGATATCAAGCCTAAATGTATCTGTCTGCAGCTTCTAGTCATCTCACAATAATGTGTGTTTTCATCCTTCATTGCCGAAGAAGACCATGCCATCAGAGAAATAATGACATAACTTACACTGGACTTTGTTTTGAGTGAGTGAGGGCTGTGCACGTCACCAGTCTCACTTCTCCTCCAGAGCCATCTGAATCCAGTGACCAGATATTCATCAGGATGACTGGAGATGACCCAGGATGAGGCAATTGGGGTTAAGTGATTTGCCCAAGGTCACACACCTAGTGAGTGTCAAGTGTCTGAGGTGAGATTTGAACTCAGGTTCTCCTGACTCCTGCACTGGTACTCCACTGCACCACCTAGCTGCCTAATTTCTCACAATAATAGCACCCGCTTCACAGAGTTATTGTGAAGATAACAACTCACTTTGTGAAGTTCCTTGCCAACTATGAAGTACTATGTAAATGCTAGGTGTTATTAGTATTATCTCATTATCTCATGCTATCTTTGTATGCATGGGTAGTAAAAACTTGCAGGTTTCGTATCCAGTGTGGTTGTGGGTGAATATAGACTAGTATAACTAGACAGAAATAGACAGAAAAAAAAGAGAAGATGAGGATATCAATTTCCAGGCCATCCGCTAGTCAACAAGTATTTGTTAAGCACCTACGATGTGCCAGGCATTGTGCTAAGAGCCCTGGATACAAAGAAAAGCAAACAAAACAGTCCCTTCTCTCAAGAAGGTCCATTGATTAATGCACTAGATTTCTCAGCTCTCTACTACACTTTATTTTTGATTTCTCTAAGTCATGGCTAGAGATTCCCAAACCGGACTCTGGGGTAAACTTAGACTTTTTCCCCTTCCCCCTGCTATGACATTAACCAGGACCTCTCACCAAAAGTCAGTAAAATCCAGATATCTGAGAACCTTACTCCTGGCCAAATCCACATGCCCACATGCCCCCCAAAATCTTAGAATCTGATTTTTCTTTGTATTCCCAGCCCTTAGCACAATGCCCAGCACAAGTAATAAATGCTGATTGATTATTTGATTTCTATAGCACTGAAAGATTTACAAAGAGCTTTCCTCACAACAATCCTGAGGGTTAGATTGTATGAGTATTGGAATGGTTGATATGGCACCATAAAAAAGTCACTAAATACGAAATCAACTTGATTTTGAATCCTAACTTGGCTGTCCGTGTGACCTTGAGAAAGTCCTTTAGCCCTTCTGAACCTCTGTTTCTTCTGTAAAATAAAGGGACTGGACTAGAAGAGGCCTCAACATTTATGATCCCTTTTCATAATTGAGTTTACTGAGGCTAAGAGAGGCAAAGTGAGCCATAGAATATATCATCACTGAGAGACAAATTGTTCAATAGTGGACCACATGATATGTATGTGTGTGAGTGGTAATTTTTACACAACTGTTAACTGATCTCCAAGACTACTAGGATTATACCTAAGAAAATCACCTATACATAACATAGGTTATCATAGACAGGCTACTTAATAATCTAGTGTCCCCATTCATACATGTGCAATGCAATGATTAGTGAAATAAAAGTATTTTTGCTAGAAATTTCAAATTGTATCCTGAAGTCAGGCAGGCATTTTACCTGCAGACCTATGTTAGACACTCAGAATTTAGTCCAATGCCTCACTTTACAGATTAAAAAGCCTAAACACCAATAAGAAGTGATTTACTCAAGGTCACTCATTCGATAAGTAGCAAAGTTCTGCTGGGAGGCTCTAGAGAGGAAGACAATGAAAGGTACAAGGGGTGAGGCTGTCACTGATGCTTTAGTTAGAAGGAAGGAACCCCAAACCCCTGAACAGTGCCAGCCAAGGCAGGGAGCCAACAGCCAGCCAGCCTGCCAGCAACTCATGAAAGCAGTTGGCCCAATTCAACAACTTCTTTCCAAATGAAGAGTGTATTTTATCTAATTCAAAAATCACCGAATCTCAGAATCATTGAATCTCAGCATTGGAAGACACATTAGAGGCTGTGTAATCTGACTGGTACCTGAAGAAGAATCTCCACTGTGGCATCCCTATCAGATGGCCATGCAGTCTTTCTTTAGAGGACGCAATAACGACAAAACCCCTTCCCACCCAAGGCAGCCCATTTCACGTTGGGGCAGCCATTTGGGGAAGTCCTAACTCTATCTCCACCCAATCTCTTAGATATTAAGTTTACATATGAGGAAATTGAGACCCGGAGAAGGGGTGTAACTTGCCCATGGTCACACTGGAGGAAGTTGGTATCCAGAAAGAAGCTGGCTCTCCACTGTGAGCCATCAAGTCTAAATCTGCCTCTTAGCAACTTCCACCAAGTGTGCCTAGTTCTTCCCTCAGGGGCCAAGCCAAATACATCTAATCCCTCTTTCCCATGACAAGCCTGGAAGCATTGGAAGATAGTTACCATGTTCCCCTTGAGGCTTCTCCAGCCAAAGTATTCCTTCAAATGATCTTCATATGTCATGAACTTGACATTCTTTATTATTCTGGTTACCATCTTCCAACTGATCAATACTTTCCTAAAATCTGCTGCTCAGAATGGAGCATAATACTCTAAAGGTAATCTGGCTAGGACAGAATACAATAGGACTATCACCTTCCTGCTTCTGAAGACTATGTCTCTCAATTCAGCCTAAAATCTCATCAGTTTTGGGATTTCCATATCACACTGTTAACCCACATCAAGAAATCTCTAGATTGTTTTTCAGATGAATCACTATTTAGCCATGCTTTCCCCATCTTGAAAATGAGAAGGAACTTCTTTTCAATCTAAATTAAATTTGTCCCTATCCAATTTCATCTTATAATATTTGGCCGCACCTTCTGTCTGTTGAGATCTTTTTGGATTCCAATTCTATCATCTAACCTATGATATGTTCCTTCCAGTTTTGTGTTAACTGTAAACTTGATGAACACGATACCTCTGCCTTTATCTGACTCATTATTGAAAATATTAATCAGTCCAGGGCCTGCCCCAGATTGCTGTACTCCCCTAGAGGCCTTCTTCCAAGCTGACTTGGAACTATTAATGACTATTCTTTGGTTCTAGACATCCAAGCAGAGATAAAGAATCATGAAATCTCAGAGTTTATGAGATTCTAAAACACAAGAAGGGAGAGAGAAAAAGGAAATGAAGACATAAAAGAAAGGAGCGACATAAAGGGGCTAAAGAAAGGAGAAGGCTCATCTAGTTGAGGCTGGTAGAGTGAAATGGTAGACCTGAAATGATCTCAGGTACTAATCTGGACACAGAGGGCATCAAAATCTGTAGTTGTTAATCTCTGTGTTGGAAAATGTGGCTTTGAAATCTGGTTTCACTTCTTACTACTTGTACAAACTTTAGTGAGTCACAACCTCTCTGAGACTGTTTCCCTCTCTGTAAAATGAGGTGGCCCTCAGGACCATTCTAAATTCTATGAGCAGGCCATCTGACAGAGAAAATAACATCTAAGGGGATATGGGGGGTTGGGTGGAGATAGACTTCCTCAAATAGGGTAGGCTTTTGATTTTCATCACCAATCCATCCATAGGCACTTATAGAACATGAACTGGGTGCATAACCCTGTGCTAGTCATCTAGCTGACCATCCTGAGACTGTCTTGCTTGTAGATAAGATAAATATGCCTGATCCCTAAGGAGTTTCCTTGTCAATTTCCTGTGAGAAGGAAGTTAATCTCTGAAAAGATTTTCAATTTATTTGATCAGAAGTCAGCTTCATTGGAAAGTTTTTCCACATCCCTAAGGGAATTTCATTCTCTAAATTGCTTAACCAAGGACATGGAGCAGTTCCATATGCACTTTATCAATCTTTGCCTTCATCCTTCTCTCAAGAGCTCCTTCCAAGCTCCATTTTTTTTTTGTTTTTTTGCTGGCTAGATCTCAGGAATTAGGAATCCTAAATTGCTATCACAGAGTAAATAGCTCCAGGACTCCAACTGTTGTAACAACTGCCATTTGTGTGGGAAGGAGAAGGGAAGGGGATGAACATCTATTAAGTGCCTACTATGTACCAGGCACTGCATTAAGTGTTTTACAAATATTACCTCATTTGCATGGCTTCTTGAAGGTTTCTAAAGAATGTGTGGTGCAATGGAAAGAGGACTGGATCTGCAAACAGAGGATTTGAGTTCAAGCTATCTCTGCTGCTTACTTCCAGTAAGATCATGGGCAAGTTACTGCCCTTCTCTGGGTCTCAGTTTCCTCATATGTAAACTCAGAGAGTTGGATTAAATGGCTCCTAAAATCTCTTTAAAGTCCAGATGTATGGTCCTGTATACATTATCTCACATGCTTGTCACAAGATTACAAGGTATGCACCCTACAGTGTAGGCATTCATAAAGTGTCACCTGTCTACGGCAGCATACTTAAGTATTACCATTGACCCTGCCCAAAAGGACCTCCCTCCCTCACAAAGACAAGAGTGTCAACTCACTCACCTTCTCAGTGGACATGCAACTTGTAAGTTTTCATTGGCCATGAGGGGAAGGGAAAATGTCAGTGATAATTTTTGCCCCAAGATATGCCAACACTTTGGGGCACTCATAGACTACTCTCTGCTCCTCATTGCTGTGCATTCTGATTTCACCCTGCTGCTAAAGCCTTTTTCCCAAAATAGATTTGTATTTATTTAGTGTATATTGCGTATGGACTTATTTTAAGATATGTTTATATGTATATGTTGTGTCTTCTGTAGAATCTAAGCTTCTTGAGAGAAAGCCTTGTTTCATGTCTTTCTTTAAAACCCCAAAGACTAGCATAGTGCCTGACACAGTAGATGACTGATAAATAACCATTGATTGATCCTCTTTAGATAGATGGATAGTTATTTGGATTGACTTATGGATAGATTGTTAGATAGACAAACAGGTAGATAATTAGATAAAAAGATATAGATAGATTATTAATTAGAAACAGAGAAATAACTAGCTAGATGGATGGACACATATAAATTGATAGAAATCAATAGATTGTTAGATAGACATAGATTACTAGAAATAGATAGATGAAAAGACTTACAGATAATTAGCCAGATAAACAGGCAGGGGCTGATAGATTGTTTTACAGAGATTGATAGATTATTAGAGAGCTATAGATAGATTACTAAACAGATGAAGATAGAGTATTTATTAAGCACTTAAATATGCAAAATACTGTGCTAAATATTGGGGATGCGAATATAAGCAAAGAAGACAACCTTACCTTCAGAAAGCTTATGTTCTAATGGAAGAAGACAAAACATGTAGGTAACCTGGAAGGCAGGGTGGATATCAAGAAGGAGAACGTTTCTTGAATAGAGGAAGGAACCCTGAGTGAGCTAAAGCGTGACAGATGGGTCTACGGAGCTTAAATGACTCACCTATAATCGCACAGCTGGAATGTCTTAGATTCAAACCTAAGAAGGTGAGTTCCTTGAGAGCGGAGACTGTCTGACTTTTTTATTTTATCCACAGTCCTTAGCACAGCGCTTGGCACATGGTAGATGCTTAATAAGCGCTTTTTAAAAATTCATTCATTCAAACTCAGATTTCTCCTTTCTCCAAGTTCATTATATATCATTCACTTCTGTCAACGTTTCTTGGCTATTCTTCTTATGAAATGACTGTGATGAGACTGTAACCCTCACCACTGCCTTCTCTAGTGATATTACAGTTGACTTTCTTGCTATTGATTTCCCATAGAAAGTAAAAAACTAGTTATTTCCTCAATTGGGCGTAACCTTTGGTTTCCTGAGAATGAGAAGGACAGAAGGCCATCCTACTGGAATTATCTTCATTGCTTTCACTGTCTCTTTCCACAAATTCATGATCATAGATTTAGGGTTGGAAGTAACAATAGGGGCCGTTGGCTCCAACCCTGTCATTTTCTAGATGAGGAAACTAAGACTCAGAGAGGTGAATTGACTAGAGCACAGTCACACAACTAGTAAGTGTCTAGGGTAGTATTTGAACCCAGGTCTTCCCAACTCTAAATCCAGTGTCCTATCCATTATGCAACACTCCCAGTAGTCAACCAAGATGAAGAGTTTGGGGATTTGTATTCCAGCCTCACTCACCATGCCTCTCCTTAGCTTCCCCAACTTCTAGGCTCTCAAGTAAGATGATATGTGTCTTTCTCCATTCTCCCAACCTTGCCCTGCCCCCATTCCCCTGCCTCAAACAACAGAGCCACATTGATAACTGAGAACATTGCCCTTGGCTTCAGGAGACCTTTATTACCTGGATGTGTTCATTTGAATTGGGACCTCTTTGGGTAGATTTAAATAGCTCTAATTTTCACTTGAGTAAATGGATGGTTCTCTGCCAGACCAGTCTCTGAAACCTCTTCAATGTAGAGAAGTGACCTCAGAGTCTCAAAGGCTTTGCCAGATGAGGAATGCCTCTGGCAGATCATTCAGAGTTGTGCAGGCTTTGCAGTGTAGGCCCAGGGATGGGTTGTATCAGTCCATTGAGAAGGGACTTGGGTGGGTCCCAAGAAATTTATCACAAGATGGAAGCTCCAGAAAGCTGTGAAGACCATCCCTAGTGAGTTGGAGAGGAATTACAATCTGCACAGGTGAAAAGAACCATCAGTGATCACCCAAACCCCAGGCTCCTGCTTCTTAGCAAGAAGGAGAGAGTGCTGAGGTTGCAAGTGGCATTCCCTGAGGTGGGAATGGAGGCACAACTCTGCTTATGGCTCAGCCAGTCAGGTTCCTTGATGTTCTGAGCATTGACCACTCAAAACTCAGCAAGGAGACCACATCTCAGACCTGGCTAGAGCCTTTCCTGAATCTAGAATTTTGCCCTTCCCAGCTTTTCAAACTCTCCCATAGCCCAGAGCTCTGAGGGTGGTCAGTAAGACTGAATTAAAAGCTCATAGGTTCATAGGCCTAGAGCTGAACATAACCTCAAACACCATAAAGTGAAATTCCCTCATTATATAGATGAAGAAACTGAGGACCAAAGAAATAACTTGCCTGGAATCAGGCAGGGAGTAAGCATCAAAGATAGGGTTTGAACCCTGATCTTTTGACTCTAGAATGAGTACTTTTTCTGCTTTATGAGTCATGAAAAGAGCTTAATTAACAATAATAATAATGGCTAGCATTTACATAGAACATTAAGGTTTGCAAGATGCTTTGCAAATCTTGCCTCATCTTATACTCAACAACAACCCTAGAAGATAAGTACCATTATTATTCCTATTTTACAGATGAGGAAACTGAGGCAAAGAATGATTAAGTGACTTGTCTAGGGTCACATGTTAGTAAGGTGAATTGGGATTTGAATTCAGGTCTTCTTGACTTCCAGCATTCTATTCACTGCACCATCTAGCTTCTCCAAGTCTCAAAGATCTTGTGGAAGACACAACCTAGGCTGCTCCATGGAGGGGGAAACTCCTCCCCAGGGCTATGAGTAAGGTACTACTTCTCAATATTGCTCACCTTGACAGAAAGATTTTGGAGAAGAAGGACCTTTAGATGGAATGAAGCAGGAGATGGAGTCAGAACCTGATTCACTGCTGGAGAACTACCCTTTCCTGGAGTTGCCTCTGCTTCCCCATCCCTGGGACCCCTTTTTCCTCAAATGTCTGCCCTCTCAAACTTTCCTACCAAAGGGAGTGGAGGGATGAGCTCAAGAAGGGGTTATGGATAACCTCTTCCCTCTCCATAGACTGCTCACTGTTTGTCCTAAGTCAGGAGATTCGGGGCTTCTGCTCTGAAAGGGTCATGGTCCTGAAGAAGGACAGATTTTAGCAACCTGGCTAAAAGGCAGCTGAACTGGGAGTCAAGAGACAGTTGTGTTCCCTTCTCTGCCAAGAGCCTTAAGCCTCTGTTTCCCCCTCTGCGAAAATAAGGAGGCTAGCCAAGGTAGTCTCTATCATCCCTCCCAGCCGAGTGAACCCTTGAGATTTGGGCACCAATCAATCCCACCTCAGCTCAGTCTCAGTTCAGTAAGGGTTACATAGGCCTTCCTTTGTGATCTTGGGCAAAGTACTTTCCCATATTAAGCCCTCAGTTTCTTCTTCTGTAAAATGAAGACACTGCATCATGATACAAAGGAGAGAGAATTGACTTTGAAGTCAGAGGAGGGGGCTTCAAGTACTACCTCTGATGCTGGCTGCCTGTGTGACCTCGGAGAAGTCCCTGATTTACATCCTTGGGTCTTATTTTCCCCATCTGTAAAATAGGGAAGTTGGACTAACCTGAGGGCCCTTTTGGTTTTAATGTGATATTTTGAGGATTTTGGGGGGGGGGGAGCAACTTCAAGCCCTCTTTCATCTCCATCCCCCAACACTGTTGGTTACAAGGGAGTTAGCTCCACCCACCCAGTAATCTCCTTGGATTTCAAGTGTGAAGAAACAAGTGTCGTTGGCACATAGTTATTATGCATTCTGAGATAAAATAGGGTGGTACCAGATGGCCTGATTCCCATTGTATAAAGGAAGAACCTGCAAGGAAGTAATTTACCCAAGGTCCTGTGGTACAGGCATCTCCCCACCAATAGCCTTATGGTACCTAGGGCTCTCCAGCCATGGGAACCAGAGTCCTCAGAGTCCTTCTGGCTTGCCCCAGAAGGGTACTCTCCACTGAGGGCATCTCTCATGCTGTTGGCCTTGGTTTGGCTTGGGTTCTTGTTCTGGGCACAAAAGTTCCAAGGTACAGCTTTGTTTGTGGGATAGGGTTAAATAGATATCAATTTCCAGTATGACCTTTGAATAGAGGAAGTAGGCTTGACACAGAAGGGCCTATCTGGAGACTTGCAAAAGAATGAAAAATGCTGTTCCTAAAAATTAATTCAATGGGCCATAGATTTGAAGATGGAAGGGACATTTAAGATCATAAGATCATAGACATAGAGTTGGAAAGGATTTTAAGATTGGCTGTCTTGCCCATCCACCTCATTTTGCAGATGTGGAAACTGAGGCCAAGTGACTTATCCAAGGACACATATGGAACAAACAACAGATCAAGCATTTCATCTGACTCCAGATTCAGAACTCTCCCCACTGTGCATCATCCATAATTCCCTTCCCTTCTATGGAGGGCAAAAGCAAAGGAATAGCATGTACAATTCTCCTGGGCCATCTGCATATCCCAAAGGCTTGGTGCTATTTCTGAAAGGGTACTTTATCCTTTGTTCACAAGAAACTGGGTAAAAATAAATCTTTCTGCATTTACATAACTGATGTCCTCAGAATTCTAAGATTCTATTGAGATAACAAAGGAACAAAGATATTTTACCTGATGAAGAAAAGACTCCTTTGCCAGAGAAGAGAGGTGGATTTAGGACTGCTGGGAAGAAAAAGCTTCTAAACACAATGGAATAGACTGCCTTGGGAGATAGTGAGTTCCCTTTCACTGGAGGTCTTTAAGCAAAGCTGGGTGACCATTTGCTAGGAATGCTGGAGAGAAGATTCTTGGTCAGCCTGTAATTAGTCTTGATGGCCTCTGAAGAAACACTGCCCCCCCCCCCCCCAATTCTGAAGTTGCTTTATTCTTATGCTACCGCTGAAGATCCCTGCTGAGTGAAACAAGGGACAGTTGATGAAGAATGGTTAGCATTTCTTTCACCTTATCCCAGAATCCTCTTCTTGCAGGAGTGGCTAGGCTACAAGTTAATTCTCAAGTTCCTTTCAGTGCTGAAATTCTGTAATTTTGCAGCCTGGGAAGCCCAAGATAATGACATTTAAGGATCTGGAGGGCTAACTCCTTCAAGGATTATCCTGTTCTATGTGACCCTTGGGGACAGAAGTAGAATCAATGGTTGGAAGTTTCAGAGACTTTCTAATAATTAGGTAATCTAAATGGAGAGCAGGTTGCCTTGGTAGGTATTGGGTAATCCATTACTTTAATAAGACATCCCCAGTTGAGGATTTTTTATAGGGAATTGTTGGTCAAATAAAGTTTGAACCAGATGGCCTCTGAAGTCCTTTCTCACTGAGATTTTTTGAATCTCAAATCCCAGGACTGGCTTTGTCATATTCCTCTCTTATTCCAAAACACAACAGTAAACAGTCCTTATAAAGAGGGAGATGGCATTGTACCCTATGGGGGTGGCCACTGAGCTCATGTTGACCATCACTGTCAACCTCACTCTGCCTGGTCAAAAGCTTTACTTCAACTTGTGTTGGACTGTCAAAACTTGGTGCTGTCTTGGAAGAGCTGCCTTTAAGGATCATCTGTGTTAAACCGATTCCCAACAATTTCCACCCTTAATTGTCATTCCCGGAATGTAGAAACTCATTTGCTAGATGGCTTAAAAGGTACTTAAGAGATGCATTTATCTCACAGTGTGGAGGCAGAGAGAGAGAGAGAGAGAGAGAGAGAGAGAGAGAGAGAGAGAGAGAGAGAGAGAGAGAGAGAGAGAGGGGCAGAGAGAGAGACAGAGACAGAGACACACAGAGAGAGAGAGAAGCCTTTGTGATGTGTCATTGAGCTGTTTTCCTAGAAAACCAACTTTATATCATAGCACACACCCATCCTGTGGGTTCCTCCTGCCACTGTATCCTCAGAGGAGTCATAATGGAGAGCCTTTAAGCACTTTACAGCTCCCAAACTGGCAGGGAATTGTGAGGAATGAATTTCCAAGCTGGTCCCATGAAAATAGGGAATGATTTCTCCGAAGCATTTTGGAAATGGGAGATGTCATGCTCTAACCAGTGTGCAGATGTCTGGCCAAGAAGATAGCAATGGCAGGATTATGTGCTGCTGGGTATCCACACTGTGTTGTCAGAGCAAAGTCCCTGTCATCAGAGGGGAATGACCATACCATGTCCCCCAAGTAATACTAGCTGATGTCTCTATACCAGGTTAAAGTGTTCAGATCCCTTCTCTCTCCACAACTATACAAAGTAGGATCAGAGATTCAGAGCTAGAAGGGACTTAGACATCATCATTCATTACCCACCTCACTTTATAGAGGAGGTAACTGGGACCTACAGAGGTTAAGAGATTTACCCAAGGTTACCAAGGTAGGATGTGGCTGAGTTGAGATTTGAACCTGGGTTTTGGTTTCTTGAATTTTTTTAAATTTCAAATCCAGTGCTTTTTTCACCACTCCTCAGTATTAGCCAATGAGGTGAAGTACAATGTGATGTACTTGGAGTCAAGAAATCTTTCCTCAGACATATACTGTCCCTGCATGACCTTGGGTATGTCAGTCAAACAACAGGGCTTTATTAGGCATTCACTAAGTGTCAAATGAGCAGCTAGGTGGCGCCATAGTTCACAGCACCGAGCGGGAAGTCAGAAAGACTCTTTCCTGAGTTCAAATCTGCCCTCAGACACTAGCTGTGCAACCCTGGACAAGTCATTTAACTCTATTTGCCTCAGTTTCATCATCTGTAAAATGATGTGGAGAAGGAAATGGCAAACTTCTCCAAGTGTCTTTGCAAAGAAAACCCCAAATGAGGTCAACAAAAATCAGACATGACTGAAACAGCTGAACAACAAATGTGCCAAACATAGTGCTAAATGATATTCATACAAAAAATGACTTTCTGGAATAATACTAGTGTCTGCCCCACAGGGCTGTTGTGGGGAGCAAGTGAGATATAATGAATGTAAAGAGCTTCTCAAAACCTAAAGGCTCATGAATGTGACTTATTATTGTCCTCATTTTACATATAAGGTCACTGAGGCACAAAAAGACACTTGCCCAGAATGAATGTCAGACCTAGGAATCAATCCTGGCTTTCCATTTTCAAGTCTAGAACTCTCTCCTACCATACACTGCCTTTTATTTTAAGAAAATGTAGACTCAGACAACACTATTATTTTATATTTGCATAGAATTAATCATTTTAAAAGCACCTTCCTATCCATTATCTTATCAAACTCTCATAACAGCTCTCTGAGGTAGGTAATATTATACCCATTTTATAGATAAGGAACACTAATTTCAAAGAGGGCAAATGACGTGACCAGGATCACACACAAGTCAGTTTGTTGCAGAGAAGAAACAATGGTACAGACCTCCTGATGTCCAGTTCAGGATCCTGCCCATTGTACTGCACAAATGCTGATGAGATCTCAGGGGATCCTGTGTTATCTGACTGGTAGGAAGGAGATCAGTATTTGTAAATGTACAGATCACAGGATTATAGTTTCAGAACTGGAAGGTGCTTTAGAGGCATCTAGTCTAGCTCCTTCAGTTTGGAGGTAAGAGACTGAGTTTGAGAGAGGAGAAATTGCCTCCCGAAGGTCATACAGAAACTAAGTTGGGATTTAGCCCAGGTCTTCTAACTCCAAATCCCACATCTCTCCACTGTATCCTCCTTGAACATTCCTTCAATTCAACAAACACTTTTAAGCATTTACTAAATATAAGGCATTGTCCTGGATATTGAGGATTCAGAGATAAAAATGGGGACTTGCCTTCAAGGACCCTACATTCTTCTAGTAGAACTAACTCTCTGTGTCTCTCTGTATCTCTGTCTCTGTCTCTCTTTGTCTCTCTCTCTCTGTCTCTCTCTGTGTCTGTCTGTGTCTCTCTGTCTCTCTGTCTGTCTCTCTCTGTCTCTGTCTCTCTCTTTGTCTCTCTCTCTCTCTGTCTCTCTGTCTCTGTCTGTCTCTGTCTCTGTCTCTCTCTCTGTCTCTCTCTGTCTCTGTCTCTCTCTGTCTCTCTGTCTCTCTGTCTCTCTCTGTCTCTCTCTCTCTGTCTCTGTCTCTGTCTCTCTCTCTCTCTCTCTCTCTCTCTCTCTCTCTCCCTCCCTCTGTGTGTGTCCGTGTCTCTCTGTCTCTTTCTGTCTCCCTCTGTCTCTCTCACTGTAATTAAATGAAAAGTATTACAAAGTAATTCTAAGGATTCTTCTAATGTAATGCTTCTAATTGGAGGGATCTGGAAAGACTTCATATAGGAGGTGACCCCTGAGCTATAGATTGAAGGAAGTCAGGGATTCTACAAGAAGATGAGGAGGGAGTATATTCCTCACATGGGGACTACCTGAAAAAAAGCATGAAGGTGGGATATACAATGTTGGCTACAGTAGAGAGAGTGCTGGACACAGCTCAGTGACAGCCAACTGCTAAATCTTCAGTTGGAGAACTTGCACTTTGGAAATTGGCAAATGCTATAAATCATGGTTTAATCTGTTGTTTTCTTAGCTAGACTTAAGAAAGTGATGGAGAAAATGCTCATAAGGCAGATGAAACTTTTAAAGTATATTCTATGCACAGTCCCCACCCCACTCCCACCCAGAGAACTGGTTGTTAAACATTTGCCAGTAAATTCCCTGGCAATCAAGAATGAATAGCAGGCTAGTTTGAAACAAGTATGTGAAAGGTAGTGATAAGAAATAAAATTAGAGGGGTAGTTGGGAACTAGATTATGGAGGGCTATATGGGACAGGTTAATATGCTTATATTTTATCCTTCATTGAACACATCGGATATTCTTAATTCCATATTTTTTTCTAGTAGGGAAATAAATATACATTAAATCTTTTGTGCCCCAGTGAACACAGAGTTATAGCTGCACACTAATTCTGACTCAGCCCACAGATGGGGGATAATAGCTAGCATTTATATAATGGTTTAAGATTTGCAAAGTGCTTTACAAATCTTATCTCATTTAATCCTTACAGCAGCCCTGGGAGGTAGAGGCTATTATTATCATCCCCATTTTACAGATGAGAAAACTAAGGCAGACTGAGATTTTCACTTGTCCAGGCTCACATATTAGTAAGCTACTATCTGAGGCAGGATTCAATCTCCAGTCCTCTTGAGGTCCAGCACTCTATCTATTCTGCTACCATGCTCTCCTATTCATATAGGTTTAGGAATTCCCAGAACATATTGGTTTCTACAAATTGAGTATTAAGGTTATTATGACCCCCATTTTAAAGAAAATGGCCCTCAGAAAGAGGAAGTAACTTGCTTGAGGTCACCCAGAGAGTCAGTGGCAGAGTCAAAATTCAAATCCAGGTTTTCTGACTCCAAATGCAGCAGGATCACTAAATTTCAGAAGGCACTAACTTTGAAGCAGAGTCTCTGGGAATTTCTCTGAGTTGCTTTTTGAATTGCAAACAGAGTCAAGATCTGGGCTTGCCATCCAAGAAGAGTTGAGAAAATGCACCTCCCTTTGCTTTTCTTTGCATAGGTTAGGGGCTGGGGATATAGAGCACTGCATCATGCTGTCAAACTTGTTTGTTGTCTTGGCTAATTTTGCTGAATTGCTTTTTTTTCATCTTAAAATTTAAAATTTTTTAATTTAAAATTTTAATTTTTAAATTTTAAAAATTCTTAGTTATAAGACGTAGCTCATTGGATAGGGGAGGAGAGGGGAACACATTCCCAAATGAAGGTGATATAAAGACAAAAGATGTCAATCAACAAGTATTTATCAACCACTTAGTGTATGCATAGAATACAAATGAAATGAAAATATTATTTATAGGTCAATAAATAGAATCCAATATTCAATAACTTTTTAAAAAAGATATACAATAATAATTTAAAATTGAAAAATTACCTTGGGTCAGCCCATACAGCAAAGAAGTATTAGAGGAGATTGTTAGTGAAGAAGTAATAACAATTGCTCATATAGTCAATATAGGAGTCTTATATGTGTTATCCATGTGTGTATACAAGTATATGTGTATATATATAGGCATGCACACACACATATATACACATATGTATGCATATGTATATGTATGCATAATATAATAAATAAAACAATCATCATATAATATAAAATTGGGAGCAGCGAGGTGGCACAGTGGACAGAGTGCCGCATTCAAATTGACACTGAGTTCAAATCCAACCTCAGACACTTACTAGCTATGTGACCCTTCACAAGTCACTTAATCCTTCTTGCCTTAGTTTCCTTATCTGCAAAATGAGCTGGAGAAGGAAATGGCAAACCACTCCAGTATCTCTGCCAAGAAAATATCAAATGGCGTCACAAAGAGTCAGACAGGACTGAATGATAACTATATAATTTAAGTTTCTACAAAATACTTTTCTTAAAATAACCCTCTTTAACTTTTAAAGCCCCTCAGAGGTTAATCCAATCCTATCTTTGCAACCTCAAAATGCACTCCTCTTTCCCGTTCCTTACACGTAACACTCCATCTCCCATGGCCTTTGCATTTGACATTCAACATGCCTGGAATGCACTCCTTCCTCACCTCTCCCTCTTATAATTCCTCTAGATACATCTCAAGTACCACCCTCTTAATGAAGTCTTTCCTGATCTCTGCCATCTGCTAGTGACCACTTTGCCAAACTACCTCTGGTTGTTTTTACAGACTGTTCCAAAAGTCCTAGTGCACTTTTAACTTATAATAACTTTAGAATGATTAATACTACAGACTATTAAAAATTTGTAAAGAAATTTGTTTATAATTTTAATATATCCATCTATTTCTTATTACATTTCAACATAATCACTGTCTTGTGCCATATATTACTTTAAGTGATTTTGGAATGCTGTGAAAACTTTTACCAGCTGTTTTTCAGTGACTGAAAGGATTACCTGTGTAATCTTAACCTTAAGATCATCCAGGGAATGAAGTTTTGATGCATGCATGACATTTTTAACATGACCCCACAAAAAGCAGTCTAATGACAATAGATCAAGTAACCAAGGTGGCCGAGCAAGAAGATATTCTGTATGGTTCTGTCAATATGGTGTCATCTAGAAACTCATGCACAGACCAATGCAAAGCGACAGGATGATGCATGTTGTTAAATTTAAATTATAAAATTTATTATTCAAAATTCACGAAACTGTGTAAAAGAAATTTCAATATTTAAACTTTCAAAATTTTTTTTGTAACTTTGTAGCATTTATGCTTCTGAATTTGTTGAAGTTTAGAATTACAATAAGACTTTTGGGACACCTTGTGTTTATTCTTTTCATAGTTATTTTCTATACACTAATTAATATATGTACTTCTTTCTGTGAAACTGAGTTTCACAGAAGGGGGGATTATTTCATTCATTGTTGTTTTGTGTGTGTGTGTGTGTGTGTGTGTGTGTGTGTTCGGGAGGGAGGCAGTATTCCCAGGTCCTACATAGTGTTTGGAAAATTTTGTTGTTTATTCATGTCCAACATGTCATGACTCGATGGAATGTACTGTCCGTGGGATTTTCTTCACAAAAATGCTACAGTGGTTTACCATTTCCTTCTCCAGTAGATGAAGGCAAACAGAAGTTAAGTGACTTGCTCAGGGTCACACAGCTAATAAGTGTCTAAGGTTGAATTTGAACTCAGGTCTTTCCAACTCTAGGACCAGAATATAGTAGAGATGTAATAAGTGCTTCTTGATTGCTGTATTGATTGAATGAAGTACAGTCTATTAGATCATCCCAAAACACCAGGTGTCAGTGACAGTAGAGAATGGTATCTGAAGACTGATTTATACACCCCTTTATGAGGATAAGGAGTTGGTCAAGAAAATTAAGACCTTAACGAGAAAAGAGGGCATGGTAGTAAAGAGGTTGAAGAAACTTTGGGGTCAGAAAGTGACAGCTCAGCTTAATGAGAACCAAAGCTAAGTTAACCACACCAACTGAACAAACGTCATCTGGGGACAAGATGGAAGTTGCTGTCATCCCAATGCAGAGTACTTACATCAGATAAAATGAGTCCATTGTTGAAGATGAAAGACCCAGAGAACAAAGGTCACAGCAGTCTTATGTATGATCAAGATTACCACCAGCGCAGTCCACAAGCAAAGAAGTAGAAGTCTTTTCTCTTATGATTGGCCTAGATGCAGAGAAGCCAGATTGTTGAACTGTTTTATTTTCATTTTATCTATTTATTTGATTTAGTAAAGGATAAATGCATCTGAAAGAGGAATGTAAAGTTGGTGTGTGAAAAGTAGAATTCCAAATATCTATGGGCTAGGGTGGGGATGAGAGATAGAGCCAGGGATAGAGGCCTCCAAGATACTAGAAAGTAGTAAGCAAACCTGATCTCATTACCAGTTAGATAACAATAATTTGAAGAATACAGTCATCAAGATATAACTAGCAGGGCAAGATGACCCATGCCTACATTCTCTACTCCTGGGGTAGGCTAAGGCTGGGAGATTGCTTGAGAATGGGAGCTCTGAGCTGCAGTAAAGCTAAAGAGGATCAGGTGTCCACACTAAACCTCACACTAATATGGTGAACACCATATGGGGAGCAAGCAGAGAGCCAACAGGCTGACTAAGGAGGAGTGAACTGCACCAGGTCAGAAAAACAGTAAACTGAAGCTTCAAGGACAACAAGTAATAGAATCAAGCCTCTGGGTGAAGGCTGAACTTCTAGCCCAGATGAGATAGAGAGGTCTAGTCTCAAAAAAAATTAGATACAGTCTCATAATAATGATGACAGCAGTAATTGATAACATGTATACAATGCTTGTTGTGTGCCAGGCACTGTGCTAGGTGTGTTGCAAGTATTATCTCATTTGCTTCTCACACCGTGAGAAGCAGGTGCTATTATTATCTCCATTTTACAGATGAGGAAACTGAGGCAGGCACAGGTTAAGTGACTTCCCCAGGGTCACACAACTAGTAGGGACTGAATTTGAATTAAGGGCTTCCTGACTTCAAGCTCTGGTGCTCTATTCATTGTGCCCCCTAGCTGCTCCAAAACTATGTTCATAAAGTAATTCAATAATGTTGAACTCCAACTTGTTTCCCTAATAGTATAGAGAACCTCCAAGAAAGGTATTGCTTTAAGCAAAGCAGACACCACATAGAAAACCAATAGCTTTGCCTCAGACCGCGGAGGACCCCAAGGAGGGCTGAACACAAAAGGAATATCTTTTTTGCCCAGAACCTCAGTTGTAGAATTTCACAGGATAAAAAGCAAGTCTTAGAGTTTTAAAATATTGGTAGCAAGCCTATAAAATTAACCAGCTTAGGAACATGTAGCCAGATCCATTGGTCCCAACAGAATTAGAACCATCCAACCGATAAATAAGCTAAATGATGTTGTGGGAGAAAAAGGAGATGCGGTTGTAGACGTGGTTGTTCATTCAGCTACACAGAATTCATTATTGAATTATATATTATATTGTTTTTGAATTTCTTGGTGTGTTTTGCATGTATTAAGATTCTATCTAACTGTTGGAATTACTATCCATAGTTCTATATTCTTTTCCTCATTATTTAAAATAACCTGGCAAGTGGTGCTTTACATTATAGGTGTATTGAATTTAATAGTAATGAGAATTTTATGTACCCTTAGATGATTTTCACGGGACTGAAAATTTTTTGGCAGAAAGGAAATATAATATTTGTCTCAGCAACCTCTCCTACAGGGGCCAAAGTTGCTATAAGTGATAGTTTCTGTGCTTGTGACTTTAAAAGTCAAATGGAATGCTTAAGATTTGACAGTTAGGGCTAGCAGTTTTTTAAGAGCTAAGAAAATGGATGGAGGTGTTTGGAAAGAAATTATGGAGAAAACAGAAAAGAGGGGTGAGGAAAACTTATTTCTATGTAGAACTGTCTATTATTTTGTGAAGACATAAAGATAATTTTTATGAGGAGTGAAGCTAGAAAAAGGCTATTAAGAGTCATGATGGCCCGAGAGAGGTTGAGGAGACTATTTTCCTGTCATCAGTGAGGAAAAGCTGGAGAAGACAGATAAAGAACATAAAGAAGCTTTCTCTTTAATGTAACTATTTTAACTTTTATCTTGTGAAGAGGGTGAAGAGAATTCTTGAGAAGAGATTTTGTTTGGCATCTCGAGTGAGCTGAATGGTGGAACTGGACTTCCAAAAATAAGAAGCTATTTTCAGTTGCTGTGATTGGAGAATGTGGCTCTGGCTGTGATCTTTCTCACTGTTAAACTATTATAAAAATGTATTTCTGTCTTTGTGATTTTGTTGATTGCATTGTTGATAAATTGTATAGTCAGTAACTTTAACATCGAGTGTATCCCAGTAGATGTTGAGGGATTGCCATATTGAAAGATATGAGTAGCTGCTCATGGAGAAAAAAAGGTTTCTCCAGTTCATTGAATAAATATTGGATGAACTGGGATAGGGGGGGTCTGAGACTAACTGATTAATTGAGAGAAAAATTGAAGTTCTAATAATTAGTGAAAAAATATCCAAAATACCTAACACTAATAACCAAATGTTGAGATTAAATATGGGAATGATTCTGGTAGCAGACTGAACTAATCTTCAAATAAGTGTGATCCACCCCAGACCTTTGTAACTCTATGACTCTGTTTCACAGATGTGACAAATATATAGCTTTGAATTGAAAAAATCATCATTTTACTGATGAGGAAAACAGAGTCCAAGGGAAAAGACTTGCCCAAGGTCATGCAGATGCTAAATGAAACGGCCAGAATTCAAACCTTGATCTCTTTCTATTATGCCATAGCTACCTTACAGAATCACACATAAGACGCATATGTACATGGACATACAACAGATATGCAATCCAGTTAGGGATACAAGACCACATACTTAACAGCTGAGCAAAATAGAGAATGGTGTCTAATCCTGACTTTTTTAAAAAAATGAATCTGATTTCCAAGAGACTCGTCAAGTGGATGCTACAGGAGACATTCTGCAAGTCCTAAGGGGTGAAGACCAGGGTCAATGGGTTGCAACCCAAATAGGAGAAAGTGAGGAGTTAAAGCTTCTTATTTTAATTAATTATTCTTTCTAATTAAGTGCCAAGCCCTCTAAATTCTGAGCTGTTGGACAAAATCTTGATTATAGTTGTAGGCTCTAGCTATAGGGAAGCAGATTTTGCCTCCATCAATTCATCAACAAGCATTTATTAAGCACCTACTAGATGCACAATGAGATGCAAAGACAAAAGAGAATTAGTCCCTACCCTCAAGGAACTTGCATTCTATTCCAGTAGACAAGATGTACATATATACAGGTATGTCTATAAAATATAGGCACAATAAATATGCAGGAAGGTATTAGCAGCTGGGGTAAGGGAGAGGGAAATTCAGAAAGATTTCATGTAGAAGGGACAACTTAAGCCAAGCTCAACGTAAGCAATTTCTGGTAACTATAGCCATCCATCAATGGAATAGACTTCCTCACTAGCTAATGAGATCCCCATCACTGGAAGTGTTTAAGCAGAAGTTGGTCTGTAAATATTGTAGAAAGTGTTCTTACACTGGAGAAGAAGATTGAACAGAATAGCCCCCAAGATCCCATCTGTCTCTGAGATTGGGTGGGTCTTGCATCATATGTCAATAAAATTTATATTATATTTAATACCATTAGACTTCTTACAGAAAAAGATCATAAGGCCACAGTCCAAGAGCTGAAAGAGACACCAAAGACTAGGTAGTCTGGCCCCCTCATTTTATGAATGGAAAAACTGAGGTTCAGCAAATCCAAGTGACTCACTCAAAGGAAGGTTCAGACAGGCCTGGAGAGAGCCTGACTCTGTGTTCAGAGAGAAAAAAAAGCCTGGCTGCCAGTTTTTGTTTATCTTATCTTGCCCACTAGTAGCAATTTCCTTTTCTCACTTTTCCATTTCTTTCTGGGTCAGATTTCCCCAGTGATTACAGCTGTGGCACTCACGAGTCTGAATATATTCTGCAACGAGAGGATGTGGGCAGGGGGCAGGACATGTTTGCTCATGATTTGGACCAGGGCTTCAGACTTGGCCCGAGCTGGAGTCCAGAGCAGGGGAAGTTGAGATACTTGAGCCACTGACATTTCATTTTTCGGTAAATAAAAGCAATGGCAAATCTAATATCTACATTCTTTTTTTTTTTAAATACAATTTTAGGCATAGAGCATGTGGCTGAGTTCCAGGGAAATAATGAGATTTTAGAAGTGAAAGGACCAGCCCAAATCCCATTTCAGCAATCTCCATTGGAGTACCAATAATGCTGTTTTCACTCATTCCCTGTATCTCTGAACCCCAAATCTGTTCCCATGAATAGGATAAGCCAAATATTTAGCCTGACCCCATGAGAATATAGTATTGTACAAAGATTAAGAAGTGGAAGGCACCTTAGTGGTCATCAAGTCCAAGTAAGTAAACTGAGGCCCAGAAAGAGAAAGGGGTCATGGAACTAGTACATGTCCAAGGCAGGATTCAATCCCAGGTCTTCCTGACTCGAGTCTTAATACTCCAACAACTAAGATGTGTTGCCCCTCCAGTCTAGAGCCTATGACTCCTCTGATTTTGGAGAATTTGGAACATTTATAAGGAGGAGCTTCAAGGAAGATTTCCCCCAAATGGGAGATTTAATGGCATATACAATGGTCAAACAGCCCCAGTGATGGAAGAAGTTTACCCAGGAGATGGAATATCAAGAAGGGACTGGCTTGATCCTCAAAATGATAGCCCTCCCTCCTTCCTGGGCATGCTCCCAAGGGAGGTTTCTTCTGGGTAGAGAGAACACTGTCTTAGGCACATCAGCAGGGACCTTGGAGAGGAAGGAGAAGGAACAAGGGAGAAATGGGACCACACCCTGTAGTAGAAAACAGGGTAGGTGGAAGTACTGACAGATTAAAGGATTTCAGAGGATTTAGCTCTAGAAGGGACCTCTGAGATCATCCATAGGGGTTCTTAATCTGAAATCTGTGAATTTGTTTTTAAAACATTTTGATAATTGTGTTTCAAACTAATTGGCTCCCTTCATAATCCCATGTGCTTTATTTTATGCATTTAAAAAACCTTGTTCTGAGAAGGGAGTTATAGGCTGCCTCAGATAAACAAAAAGTTAAGAATTCTGCCTTTGGAGGCTGGCTCTAGATAGATCTGGGCTTGAAAAATCCAGCGCTCTGACATCACCTACCCAGAAATGAGTGTGTCCTGATTTCGGGAGGCTAGGTCTCAGTTGACAGACATCGAGTCTATAAGTCACTAGGCCTATACCTGAAGTTTTTCCATTGTGGTAGGACCTGATGGAGCTTGCATTCTATCTTTCTCTGTATGTATAAAAAAGAGATAAAATCTGATCTCTATTATTGAATTCAATGGTTATTTTTGTTTGTAACTAAATTCAGTTAAATTGACTTCTCTGCAGCCACTGTCTGACACATGGCAGTGAATGATTCAGAGTCAAAAGTGATGAGTGGAGTCACACATATGAGATTGCAGCTCCACTCTGCCCTCAACCCTACCTTTGATCTTGAAGGGGTTTAGGAAAAGAGAAGAGAAACAGGATTGATGAAGACCTTTAAGGCCAAGCCAAGCCAGGCCTGGCAGCATCTCTCCATTCCTTTGTGTATAATAGAATCACAGACTCATGATTGGAAAGATCCTCAGATACCATCCAGTGCATCCCTTGGCTGGACAGAAATCCCCTTTCTTTTACATTAAGTGAGGGAGAAACTCTTGTCTGCTACAGATGTCTATCCCACTTTTTTGTTCATTTTACTTTTTTAAATCTTTTTTACATTTTAATTAATTTATTTTTAGTTTTCAACATTCATTTCCACAAAAATTCACCCCATCTCTCCCCTCTCCCCACTCAAAGATGACATGTGCTCTGATGACCTCTTCCCTTGGTCTGCCCTCCCTTCCATCTGTCTATCCCACTTTTGAACACAAAGTTAGGTGGTATAGTAGGTAGAGCATTAAGCTAAGAATCAGAGAGAACTGAGTTCAGACTCAGACACTTACTAGATGTGTGATCCTGGGCAAGTCCGTTAACCTTCACCTGCCTCAGTTTACG
Organism: Notamacropus eugenii; assembly: GCF_028372415.1. Taxonomy (NCBI): domain Eukaryota; kingdom Metazoa; phylum Chordata; class Mammalia; order Diprotodontia; family Macropodidae; genus Notamacropus; species Notamacropus eugenii. Next base: position 49,135,201 of record NC_092875.1, on the reverse strand, counting down.
TATCTGTAAAATGGCCCTAGTAATAGCAACTACCTCTCAGGGTGGTTGTGAAAATCAAATAAGATAATAAACAAACGAATTAATAAATTAATTAATAAATAAAGAAGATAAAGGATTTTGTAAACCTTAAACTGATGTATAAATGTTATTTTTATCAACATCATAATGATCATCCTGACACCAAGACAAAATCTCTCTGCAGCTTCTGCCCTTTGCTCCTAGATATGTCCTTTAGGTCCACATGACATAAATCTAGTCCCTGTTCCACGTTAGTTCTTCAAAAGACATGAAGTCAATGATCACGTCCCACCCCCAATTCAGCCTGATCACTGTCCACTGTGTCAAACTGTTGCCCAGATATCTTCCCTTCTGTCTAGCTCCTGGTTTCTGGTCAGGTTCAAAAGTTCTGTCTTCTACGAAGTTTGAAGCAATTTCATAGGAATAATCCTCCCACTCTTCCTCAGGGCCCCACAGGCCTTCTTCCTGGTGTTGGATGGAGCCCAGAATGCTGAGCTTTATAAAAGAGGCCTGGGAACAATCCCTGGGCATAGAACAAAACTATGGGATGAAGGTCACCCTCCCAGCTCCCAGCTGGCTTATGCAATAAAGCTGGCCTGCCTTAAGTGCACTGGGGCTGCCAGATCCATCTAGAAAACTCCTGACACCCCCTCCAGACCTTGAGCCTCATCCTCTGTTGTTGCTGCTGATATAAATCTGATATATAATCTGACTAATTAAAAGAAAAGTTTGTTTTGTGTTCTCTTCCCTACACTGTGTGTTTGTGGGTTTGGGGGATTTTTTTTTGAGGAGTTTGGGCGGGGAGGAAAGAGAGCTGATGCTGATTATATTTTGGTTGATTTTGTCGATTCAGACACCTTTAGCACTAATTTAGTGCAGCCAGACGCGAAGGGACAAGGGAGTAGGAAGCCAAAAGCTATAGTATATGCCAAAGTGACACAGATCTACCAGCAGAGACCTTCCCCTCTTCCCTTGTCTCCTTCCACTAGATTTTTTCTGACTGCCCTCCTCCTGTTTGCCCATGCCCCCATCTCAGATCTCAGCAGGTCTGCACCTTACCAGCATGACAGACAGACCCCTGACCTGGAGACCTGGTGGCAAAAGGTGGAAAGTGAAGTGATTATAATGATTATAATAATAATATAATAATATGTTTCATTTTATTTCACTTGATCCTCATAACAATCCTGAGAGGTAGGTGTTATAATTATCTCCATTTTACAGATAAGGAAACTGAGAATAAAGGAGGTTAAGTGACTTTTTCAGGGTCACACAGCTAGCTGGGTAAATGTCTCCAGCAGAATTTGAGCATAGGTCTCCCAGACTCTAAATCAAACACAGTATATACTCTACCACCTGACTCACGCCTTGTGCATCTCATCAATGCCCTGGAAAGCAGTTCTGGAGTAGGACATCAGCTGTGATTCTGTTTGGCCTTTTCTTTCCAAAAAAGTCAAACAAAGAGTTGCTGAAAACCCTAACCACAGCCGCTGAAGGCCCTGTCCCTTAGGCCTAGCAGGGTGTGTTATAGGATGGGTACTGGATGAAAAACTCAGCTGGATCTGACCACCGAATGAGTCCTAACTCAATCCAACCCTGAAAGAAGTAAGTCAGGGCCCAAAAACCCAAACATCAACAAGGATAGAGTGACCAAGAAATAAGTGGAGTTTTTAGTAAATGTTAAAGGCAGGCTTAGATCCTGTCCACATGTGGGTTCAGTGATGAGATAAGAGGAAGGCAGGAAACCATGAGAGGGTTGGCACATGAGGCCAATGTGGGACACTGATGTGGAAACCAAGATTGGTGCTGGGAGGGTCCCAAGACAATCAGGGAGCAGGAGGAGAAGATCTGGGTCTGCTCTCTATTCTATTCCTAGGTTTACTTCTCAGGCCTCTGGTGGTAATATTACACAGGTTTTATTAGAGGGAAGGTTTCATGTTGCACTTTCTTCCTGTGAAATCATTTTATTATTATTCCAAGTACAAGTCTTTTCTCCTCAATGATAATAATACCTGACATGAATATAGCACATTAAGGCATATATTATCTCCCTTGAGTCTCCAAATAGCCTCTTAAGGGAGGGACATGCCTTATTTTACAGACAGGGAAACTGAGGCTAGAAAGCCTAAATAACTTTCCCAAGGTCACATATTCAGTAAGAAGGAGGGATATGAAGACAGGTTTAGCACTCAAAGTACTATGCAAGACTGCCTCACAGCTAGTATCTGGAGGGCAAGGATCCTTTGCTTCTTTTCTCCTATCTACCCCTCAGTGGGAAGGTGCCCTGGACTGGACAAAAATGGAGGAGTTTGATAAAGACTCATTGCTTAAGTGACTGACAGATAGTGAGAAAAGGTAGTATTCCATAATGGTGAGGGCTTTGGATTCAGTTAGGAAGACTTGGCCATCTCAAATTCCATCTTAGACACTTCCTAGTTATATGACCCTGGGTAATTCACCTGAACTTTCTGTGTCTCCTTTCCCTCAAGAGGTAGAACAAGATGACCTCTAAAGTCTCTTCCAGCCCTAAATCTGTGACCTTATGATCCTATGATGTTGTCGTCCACATGTGGGAAGAAGTAGGAATTTAATTTCATAAACATTTATTAAGTACCTATTACATACAAGGACCTGTGTTGGAGATTTTTTAAAAAAATGTACTAGGTAAATAAAAAATGAGAAACAACATAGGAAATCAATAACATAAGATGTATGCAGATAATTGCAATATGATAGAGTCAATCAATCCATAATCGTTTAAGTTCCAAGCACTCCATGAAATGCAGGAGATACAAAAATGGTGACGACAATGACGAGGATGATGATAATATCTGGTGTTTATATAATGCTTCAAGAACTTTAAAAATATCATCTCATTTCATCTTCACAAATACCTAGGACGAAGGAGCTATTATTATCCCCATTTTAAAGTTCAGGAAACTAAGGCAGATAGAGGGAAAGTGACTCCCTCATGGTCACAGGAGTGATAAGTTTCTGAAGTGAGATTTAAACTCAGGTATTCCTGAACTGAGGTCCAGTACTCTAACCACTGTGCCACTTACCTACAAAAAAGAAACCATTCCTGCTCTCAATTAGCTTACATTCGAATTGAGGACATCACATGTACACTTCAAAGTCAAGGGTCTGGGCCATTAGGGTATGGAGCTCTCAGGTGAGAAAATTCTCTCCACCAAATGCAAGTCATCAACATCTAGTCTTAGAGAGTTGCCTAGAGCACTAAGGTTAAGTGACTCACACAGGGTCACACTGTAAGCATCTGCCAGAAGCAGAATTTATACCCAGATCTTCCTGACTCCAAAATCAATTTTTCATCCATGACATCATGAAGCCTCTCACAATATACTTTGTTTTGAAATTTATCCAAACCAAAAGACGAATATGATGGTGATAGTGCCAGGTACAACTCAGAAAAGTAGAAATGGGAAGAATATATATGATTAACACCAAGAGATCAAAGGGAATGTAAATGATTACCTTTGTGGCATTACAGCTATATCACTCTCCCCTCTCCTAGCCAATCCTCCAACTCCTATTCACATCCCCAGATGGTGGCTGCTACCACCACTGTTCTCCTCATGGTTCTAGACTTACCCTTCAGGGGCTGAAAGTTTTGTACTGCTACTCATGAACCCCCACCTGTGTTCTTTCCATTTCAACCAGCCAAGAGACATATATTGGATTTTTTAACATAGGGAATAGATTTGCTGAGAGGTTATAATATGAATAGTTGATTAAAAAACAGTCACTCCCAAACCTGAAGCAGACTCTTTCATAAATACACATTGAGCTATGGAAAGACTGGGCTCAATGGTGCACACATTTAGGACATATGTGTGATAAAGGAGTAACTCACAACTACTGATTTCTGGAAGTCATTCCTTAAGTATGAATTCAGCTTTTGTCTCTTGTACAAGGGGTCATGATCTTTAAAATACTCTCTCTCTCTCTCTCTCTCTCTCTCTCTCTCTCTCTCTCTCTCTCTCTCTCTCTCTCCCCGTCTCTTGCTCTTGCTGTCTCTCTCTGTCTCTCTCTATCTCTCTCTTTATCTCTCTCTCTCTCCATATATGTATGTGCACACACTATATATGTTTTTCCTTACTTTTTTTCTGTCTCTGATCACCAATGGACAGATTGTCCCGTAATGTATAGCAGACTACACTGCCTTTGTGATGACCCTTGGCATGGGTCCAATGAACCAACTTTCTTTTTTCTCCCCACTTTTCTAAGTCTACTCTAATGCACATAGACTTTTCCTTGGTCAGTAGAGGAGTAATCTGCCTACAGGATCATAGGGTTATCATTTGTGCTGAGCTAAGCTGGAGCGGAAGGGGAGAGAACAAAGATATAAAACTGTACTCAGATCCCAGCATGTCAATGCCTCACCCTAACAGGCAGCTCACTGTACTGGGGGTTTCTGACAGTAAAGGATATAAGTGAAAGTTCTGTACCCATTCTATGAATCCCATGTCCTAACTAAATCTCATTCACTGATTCCAAGTAGAAGAATCTTTCACCAAGGGTCATTAGACTCTAATTTGTGGCAGATTTGGGCATTTTACTTCTGCAAAGAACCAGCTCCTCCCAAGAATGAATCCTACATGTGCCTTAAGATGTGAGCCCTTGAAGAGGCATGAAAATCCATTCTGGCCGATATTTCCAGTTACTCCTTATCTCCCTTGCTTTGGCCCCATAAATATTCATATAAGTTGAACACAAGTATTATGCATGAAGATTTATCAAACACTATATTAGTCTCAGGGAGAATATATATAACAGGTATTGCCTGGCCCTAGAAATATTCATGACTTCATAGTTTCAGGAGGGCAGTCAGTCTTTTTCACTATTGACAATCCGTTATTGGTCTGACTCCCTAGGGGATTTTAAAAGACCTGTCCATAATGAAATTAGCTGTTATTTTTGGAGAGAGTAGATAAAACTGAAGCAAAGAAAGAGAGACATTATCAGTGAAGGCAGACCAGGGTCTCTCATTTTTATCTCCACTCTGCAATCATCAAAATTAATAGCCAGGTCCATTAAGCAGGTCTACATTTTTACAGGGTAAAGAGAGAGCTGAATAAGGAGAGAGGGGGGTTAGGGTTAGCCTGTGGCTTTCATCCTCTCAAAGGTGGCTTAATGAAAGACATGGGAACACAGAGACAAATGAGGCTTCTGATATTGTCCCTATTTTTCAACGTTTCAGCTGAGGCTCTAGCATTAAAAAGCCAGAAGGGACCCTATAGGGCATTTAGCTCAATCATTGTATTTTATAAAGTGAAAACTGAGGCTTACAGAGGCTGTAAGACATAGGTCACATAGGTGGGGGGTGGGGGAGGCAAGGCTTGAATCCAGGTCTTTTTAGTCCAAATCCAGCACTAGTTTCACTAACCCTATGCTGTAGTCAAACAATCAAACCTGCAGACATTTAAATACTGTTATTAATGGATGTGGACAGCTTCCTGGGATTTTCATCGGCGTGTGTTCTCCCAGTGCTATTATTCAACGAGCTTATGACAGTAGGTGGGGGCTCAAGAGGTACTGATCCACAGACTCCCGAGTCTTCCTCTGTTGATCTGCTAAAGGTTAGCTAGCTCACCTCCCAAATTCTACACCCTTGCAGATGAGGAGGGCTAGGTAGAGACAAGCAGACCTCAGGATAGCACTCCAACAAGAGAGGGAGAAAGGAGCCTGGAAATTGAGTGCTCCAAGCCATTTGTCACCTCTCTGCCTGCCTCTCACTCTCTATGAGGGGATCCTTCCATACCTCACCTCCCCCATTCAGACTGCCAGGTGCTCTGCTCCCCTCCCAGCGGGACCTGGCAACGCCTGGCCTGTTTTCTTTTCTCAAAGTGCATTTTGGTTGAAGTTGCTGTGCCAGATTGGAATCAGTGACTAAAGAGAACGCAGGAATTGAAAGCCGCCTTCTCTTGAAGTTGAAAAATCACAGCTGCCCACAGACCTCAGGTATTATTTGTGGGAAAGAGTGGGCTGGCTAAGTGGAAAGTGAAGCTAAGAGAGGATGCTGAAGTGGAAGGAGTGGGTGTTCATCGGCAGGGACATTGGACCTCGTCCAGTGGGCACTCAGGCCCTGAGGGATGTGGCAAGGGAAGCAATTCTCTTGGCTTGGGCTCTAACTGGATGACTGCAATCATTTTTATTTTTTATTTTTCCCAAAATGACTTACTTGCAGGGCTCAACTAAATTCAACAAGCGTTGTGAAATGCTCAGAATCTCACTCTAATTCAGGGCCTCAGCTCTTTTCTCCTGGACTGTTACAGTAGTTCTGTAATTAGGTTCCCTACCTCAGGGGTCTCTTTGCTCTAGGTTATCCACCCCTTAGCTGCTAGTGATTTCTCTAAACTGCAAGTCTGACCAGGTACTGCCTCTCTCCCTCCACCCTGCCTCAATAAAATCCAGTGACTCCCTGTTACCTCCGGTGTAAAAAAATAGGCACCTCTGGCATTTAAAGCTCTTCAAAATCTGGCCCCTTCCTACCTTTCCAGTTGTTTCTCCTCCACTTGAATCCCCTCCATGAATTCTCTATAACCCAACTACATTGGCCTTTACTAAGTACCTACTTTATTAAAAATAAACATTTTATTAAGTACCTACTATGTGTCAGGTAGTGTCCTAAGCCCTGGGAGTATAAATATAAGCCATAGCTTGCATACTAATAGGGGAAGATGTGGTAGGGGTGGAGGTTAAGAGGAGGGATCTTAAGGGGACTAGGTTGCTTGTCAGGGAGGTAAAGAAATCCAGAGCTCTCTCATGCAAAAATGGTGGGTTGGGTAAGGGATTCATCGAGCGCCTTTGGTAGAAGGCATATCCAAGATAAAGAAGTATAGAGGATAAAGAAGATAAAGGAGTATAGAAATGTTCTCCTTTGATACACACACACACACACACACACACACACACACACACACCCATGAGATTCCCAAAGATCTGGATTCAAATCCTGGATCTGCCACATACGTGGATAAAGTCATTTCCTTTCTCTGAGTCTCAGTTTCCTCTTTTGTAAGATGGCAGGGGTGTATTGCTAAGGGTTCTTTCATTCCTGACATCTATGATCTTGTTTTCAAAGTATGTTCTTTGTGGTGCCTTTACTTTCAAGGCCTTCCATAATCCATTCCAGGGAGAGGGAACCTGTGGCCTCGAGGTCACATGTGGCTTAGACTGAAGCGCCACACTCGAGGACCTAGAGGCCCCCTGACCTATTCTGTCCAATCTAATCCCCCTCACCTACCCCTAATCCCCAGGGCTCTATCTCTCTCCAAACAAGTCATTCTGCCCTTTGGATGTTTTATTAATTTGGGTTTTTTGTTTGGTTGTTGTTTTTGTATGTGAGTTCTTTTACCTTGCTGTTTCCCTTGCTTAGAATTTCTCTCTCTCTACTCTGCCTATCCATAATTCTACCCATTTTTCAAAAGCCCTTTTCTCCAGGAAGTCTTCCCATCCTGCTCAGGTCCAACATGGCCTCTGCCTTCCCTAAATTCATAAAGACCTCTATTTCTACCTCACCCCACTTTATTTTACAAATGAAGAAAACTGAAGTCTACACTTGTAAAGTCATTTGAACTAGGTCACAGAGCTGATAAGTTGCAGCAAGGTTTTTGACTATTAATGACCAGTGCTCTTTTTGTCATATCATATCACTTCTTCCTGGGCTGGGCCTTAAACAGGAAAGGAGAAAGAGGAGAGAATTCCACGTTAGGAAAGAGGAGTGGGTAAAGCTGTGGAGTTATGCATGCCTAGGACATTCAGAGACTTCAATAAATATTTTGTCCTCCCTCTTCAACGAGCCTCAGTGAGAAAGTTGATTCATTGAGGACCCATAAGCTATTCCAATCAGCATCAATCAATTTGGCATGATTCTAGAGTTCTGTGTATATAATCTGTGTATATAATCTATGATTGTAAGTTTTGTGTATTTGACCCCAGAGCTGTAAGCTGCAGCTTGTAAATTCCCTTCCTTAATCAAAGAAAGTTAGCTAAAGGCCCTTCACCCTTGTTTTTTCTTGTCATGGTGACCAAGTTCAGGGTGGCGGAGATAGCTCAACTACATGGAAAGTCCCTCAGTTTTATTTTCATGCCTCCAAACCATTCTCTCTTGTCCAACACAAGCAGGTGACCATCTTATGGCCACTTAGGCAGTGGAGATGCCCCATGCTTCACCCAAACTGTGAGCCTCTGTTAATATGTCATTGTTGGCCCAATGAGATTCTGTATTTTGCCACACCTGTTTTGCATACTTGGGCAAGAACAAGCAATGTATTAAACCATACTTTGTATAACTCAGCATTGTAATAGAAATTTTAATATAAAGGCCCTATAGTACGGCCTAATAATCTTCAAACTTTGATATAATGCTCATTAATTGTTTACCAGCTGTGGAGTTCACTTAAACAACCATAAGAACACTGACAAAGATATCTCCATTCTATTTTGCTCAAATTCCATGATTAAAGCAAACATGAGTGGTGGCATGGTATGGAAAGTCTTCCCGTTATGTTCTTGGAGCATACATATAGCTCCTGCCTAACCTAGGGAGAAGCCCATCCCCGTTTTGTGACCAACTAGTCAGTGCAAATGTTTCCTTCTTTGCCCAATCTGTGACCCTGCTGATTTGTTTGCTTATTTTAGCCCATGTTAACCAATGGAATTATTATGTATTTGGTAAAACTGTTCTTGAATGTCTAGACATCTAACCCCATAAAAACAGGGCCCTGGAAGCAGGAGGCGTCTCAGATCATGAGGAAGATCTAAGGTCATTAGAGGGACCTTTTAATAAAGTGTCACTGACTCAGAGCTCTGCTTCAGTCTCTCTTATTGTAGGTTTCAAAATTTGTATACCCATGTCAGTGGTTCTCCATTACCCCAAAGATCAAATATGAACTTCTCAATTTGGCATTTAAAGCTCTTTATAACCTGATGCCTTTCTTTCCTTTCAAATTTTCTTACATTTGACTCACTTCCACATACTTTACAACCCAGATACACAGCATTCCTAGCAACAATTCCAACATAAGCCTCCATGTTTCACCTTCTTGCGCTTGTACCAACTGGCCCATGTTTTCTTCCTCCTGGCTTCTCTGGCTCCCTTCAAGACTCAGCTCAAGCCTCACCTTGAGCAGGAAACCTTTCCTCATCTACCTCATCAGCTATCTGAGAGTCTTGTCCTCTCCAATTGACTTCTGTCTGTTCTATATGTCTCTTGTAAGCAAATGCTACTAACTACTACTATTACTACCACCACTACCACTACTACTACTACCACCACTACCACCACTACTACTACCACCACTACCACTACCACCACCACCACCACCACCACTACCACCACCACCACTACCACCACTACCACCACCACCACCACCACTACCACCACCACCACCACCACTACCACCACCACCACCACCACCACTACCACCACCACCACCACCACCACTACCACCACCACCACCACCACCACTACCACCACCACCACCACCACCACTACCACCACCACCACCACCACCACTACCACCACCACCACCACCACCACTACCACCACCACCACTACCACAACTACCACCACCACCACTACCACCACTACCACTACCACCACTACTACTACCACCACTACCACCACTACTACTACCACCATCACTATACATTCATATTATGCTTTAAGCTTTGCAAAGCAGTCTAAAAATATTATCTCATACCATCCTCATAGCAGCTCCGAGTGGGAGGTACTCCTATTACATCCATTTTACAGATAAACAAACCAAGGCAAACAGATATTAAGTGACTTGCCCATGATCACAAAGCTAGTAAGGGTCTGAAGCTGGATTGTGGATAGAGTGCCAGAAATGGACTCAGGAAGCCTTTTCTTCATGAGTTCAAATCCAGCCTCATTCACTTAGCAACTGACCCTGGGAAAATCACTTAATCCTGTTTGCCTCAGTTTCCTCATTTACAAAATGAACTGCAAAAGAAAATGCCAAACCACTCCAGTATCTTTACCAAGAAAATTCCAAATGGAGTCATGAAAAGTTGGACACAACTAAAATATCTGAACGACAACAACAAAATGTCCTGACTCCAATTCCAACACTCTATGAACTCTTCAACCTAGTTGTTTCATCATCCTGTTGTCCTGTCTCAGGCCAAAATGCACACCTCTGGAGCAGATATGAGCAAAGCGTTGGGAGTGGGAGGATCCAATGCTTTGTCAATGGTAGGTACAGTTATTAATGGTGATGAGGACTAAGCAGATAGCTAGTCTATATGATTGAGTCAGGAATAAAAGGATTTTGATGGGCTAGATTACAAGGGTGGAGCACCTGCAGCTTTAAGGTCACATGTGGCCTTCTAGATCCTTGAGTGTAGCCTTTTAACCCAATCAAGTTTTACAAACCAAATCCTTTTATTAAGGGGATCTGTTCTGTGAAGTTTGGATTGGGTCAAAGGACCACACTTGAGGACCTAGAAGGCCATGTGTGGCCTCAAGGCCACAGGTTCCCTACCTCTGGGTGGACAAGATCTGTTGTGATGGAATAAGGTGGATTATGGGTATAAAATGTAGCCTGGAGTGTTCAGTGGGATGATTGGTTTTATCAGATTGTCCTTATTTTGTTACAAGGGAAGATTTACTGGAGTGAGGAGAGATGTCTGAAAATGACTGCTATAAAAATAAAAGGAACAAATACATTTTTAAAGATAAGATTTAATAGGAAAAAATGTGATATTTTACACTTGGGTACCAAAATATCAACCTGAGAAGTACAAGATGGCAGAAGTGTGACTAGACAGTGGTTTTCCTGAAAATGGTTGGAGGTTGTAGTGGACTGCAAGCTCATTATGAATTAACAGTATCATATGGACAGTGGGGAGAGCTGCTACTACGCTAAAGAAGACGGTGTCCAGAAGGATAGAAATGATGATCCCTCAGTTAGACCACAACTAGAATATTGCATCGGATTCTAGGTACTACACTTCAGGAAGGATATTTACAAGGTGGAGCATAGGCCAAACAAAGAGGGTGAGCAGGATGCTTAAGGTATCCAAAATTATGCCAAATGAGGACCAGTCAAGGAAACCAGAGATATTTAGCCTACAGAAAATATTTAAGAGGACATGGTAGTTTTCTTCCCATATTTGAAGAGCCATTCCATAGTAGAGGTCCTAGAGGCAGAAGTCAGAACAATAGACTGAAGTCAGTCAAGACAGATTTAGGTTTGAGATAAGGAAAAACTTCATCACAGTTCAAACTATCTGAAGTGAGAATGGGCTTGCTGGGTAGGTAATGAGTTCCCCATCACTGAAAGGCGTCAAGCAAAGGCTTGATGACTACTTGTCAGGAAAGGAATAGAGGGGATTCAGAGCCAGGTATGGATGGCACTTAATGATCCATGGTCCCTTCAAACTCCGAGGTTCTGGGATATTTAAGTAATATGACTGTAAAATGAAGAGCCAAGAGATATGTGTGCCACCTTTTTTTCCGGTAAAGGTTTCCTCATTCCCTTTCAATTCCTTGCTAGGTTGAATAGTTTTCTTTGGGTACAGGAAATGGAACGCATTTGTTTCCTGTTAATTTATACTTCAGAAATTGTCTGGGAAGAAAATTGAATCTGTTAGGTAAAACAAACTTTGAGGATTATCCAAATTTCTAAATAAATCCTTTTAGTTCATAATATACTTGTCCTTATTAGACAGCTTATTCTATTGTCTATCTTGGGTAATGTTAGGGTTAGCTTGTTTTCAAACATATATAATCCCTAAATGCTTTTAATATAATAGCATTCATGAAACTGAACCATCATAGAAGTGAGAAGTGTTATACAAATTTCCACTCCAAAAAATATATATGGTTCATGTTCTATTCCAACACTACTGTCACAACACTACCATCACAACAATATCTTTCATTTTTCTTTTTGAGGCAATTGCGGTTAAGTGACTTGCCCAGGGTCACACAGCTAGTAAGAGTCTGAGGCTGGATTTGAGTTCAGGTCCTCCTGACTCTACGGTCAGTGCTGTAACCACTGTGCATCCTGGCTGCCCCACAACAATGTCTGTTTTTCTGGGTAAATTAATCACTTTATTAATAAGGTCAGAAGTTTATTAATAAAAGGATGGTCATTTGGCCATCTCTCTCAGACCAAAGTGTGTTAGACATGTCACTTTCAGTCTCTGAGTTTCAGGTTCATTAATACAAATGTCTCAGTGGACTAGATGGTATCTAAAATTCCTTCTACCTCTGGTGCTCTGTGTTCTAAATTCTGTGAGCTCATTCTCCAATCTATTCTCAGCTCTGTATTCTCCAGTGAATCATGAATTCTTCAGCTGGAACACAGCTTCTGTCTCTCGATAATCACTCTGAGGAATCATTGGTGGGGTGATTCCAAAGCCCCTCTCACTGCAGGCTGCTCTGGGTGCAGTTCTGGCCTGCTGTACTTACAAGCTTTAAATAAGGCCCTGGGTGATGGTTGGGATGGTGGATCACTGTGCCCTCCTGGAGTCTGTCTCCTTTCACCTCCAGACAGACATTTGTAGCTATTTACAGTTTAAAACTCTCCATGTATTTCCTATGATTTCCAGCCCCCTGGGGGAGAGAAACTTCATTTGGAAAGGTTGTCACTCAACAGGCATTGCTGAGTCTTGGCATTTGAATCCAGCTGGGTCCTTTTCTTTTTAGGTCTGCCAGCTCCTGACCTTACAGGACCTCCAAGCTATTTGGAGAAAGGCCTTTCTGAAAGAATCAAAGCAGGCCCAAGCTTCCTAGGTATCCAGCAGATCTTAAGCACATATTTAGAAATTGTTGGAAAAAATGATTTAGAAACAAGAGAATTTACTTTCCACCAAGATTTATGGATGGAGAAGGAAAGATGGAGGAGGAAAGGGTTGAGTAAGGCTGCAATTTGGATATAATACAAGTTATAAGAGTTGAAAGGGCCTTTAGAACTCAAAATGTCAAAGACGGAAGAGCCCTTAGAACCCAGAATGCCAGAGCTGGGAGGGCCCTTAGAACACAGAATGTCAGAGCTGGAAAGACCCTTGAAACACAGAATATCAGAGCTAGGAGGGTCCTTAAGACCTAGAATGTAGAGCTGGGAGGATCCTTAGAACATAGAATGTCATAGCCCAGAATGTCACACCTGGGGGGGAGCCTTAGAACACAGAATGCCAAAGCTGGGAAGGCCCTTAGAACATAGATTGGCAGGGTTGGGAGGGACCTTAGAACACAGGATGCCAGAGCTGAGAGGGCCCTTAGAACACAGAATGTGAGTAGTATCTGTCATGCAGAGTAACTAGATTTGTTCAGCTTGGCTTCAGGGAGCAGAGCTGGGAGCAATAGGTGGGAACTGTGAAGAGGAAAATGTATAATGGAAGTAATAAGCACCACAATGTCTGCTGATCTTTGGTTATTATTTCCTTCATTCATTCATTTACCAGCCATTGTTAAACTCCTTTTCTATCTAAAGCCTGTGTTAATGACTCAGGAAAATACAAAGATAATTAAGAAATGAGCCTGCCCTTCACGCAATATACAATCCACTCATTTGTGTATGAAGACATGCCATCCTGTGTACCTGAAATATCCCTCCCTCCATCCTCACACACTCAAATGTGTCTTTTCCTATCAAATGTTAGTCTTATTTCAAGGCCTGGGTTTTGATGTCACCTCCTCATGAAGCATTTGCCTGGTCCCCCCTCCCATCAAGTGGGAGTGTATCTGTTCCCACCGCAGATCATAACAGTAGTTTATTCAGACTTTCTTTTATGCACTCATCACACTCAATTTTGTATTTTTTATAAGATCATAGACTTAGAGCCAGAAGGGACCTTAGAGGTTGTTAATCCCAACCTGTTCACTTTTTAAAATAATATTTTACTTCCCCCTCAATTACACATAAAAACAATTTTTAACATTTGGATTTTTTTTAAGTTTTGAGTTCCAAATTCCATCCCTTCTTCCCTTCTTTCCCCTTTCCTTGAGATAGTAAGCAATCTATGCAATCATGTAAAACATTTCCATAACCTACTCATTTTACAGATGAGGAAACTGAGGCCCAGGAAATTTAAATTATTTTCCCATGGTCACATAGTTAGTAAGTGAAAGACAAAGGCAATATTTGTACCATGATCCTCTGCTCCTATTCCATTATATCATGCTCTCTTATACTGTAGTTAGCTGTGTAGGCTATCCAGCTACTAGTACTACTACTACTACCACCATTACTACTACAACATAATAGTTAGTATTTGTAGAGTGCTTTAAGGTGCTCAAAGTGCTTTATAAATATTATCTCCTTTTATCCTCATAACAACCTTGAGAGGTAGGTTCTATTATTATCCCCATTTTACAGGTAAGGAAACTGAGGCCATAGAAGTTAAGTGACTTGCCTACGGTCACATAGCTAGTAAGTGCCTTACCAATATAGTGGTAAAAGCCCTGGACACGGAGTCAGGAGAGACCTGGCATGGAATCTTCCCTCTGATAATTACTAGCTGTGTGACCATGAACAAGTCACTTTTCTCTGGGCTTCAGGAAACTCCCTAAGACTTCTCAATTAGGTTATAGACAGGTTGTGATCAGGTCTTTGGAGGGAATTCACACAACCATGAAGTAACACTGGCTGGTGATATCATGACCAACCAAATATGGTTGTGTCAGGGATCAAATGAGAGTCTTAATTTCCTGGAACACAGAAGGTAAGCAATTTGTTCAAGGTCAGACAGCCAATGTATGCTCGAAACAGGAATTTAATCAAGATCTTCCAGACTCGAAGGCTGGGTCTCTATCTACTGTACCATGCTCCTTCATGTATATCTCAAAAAAAGAAAAAAATAAACTGAGCCCACAACTCAGTCATACAGCATAAGAGCTTCATGACAAGGAAACTACGTGATCATTAGAGCAGAGACAGACAGAGGTGGACTCTAAACAGGAGCAGATGAAGACTAGGAGTGAAGAGATGAAAGCTGGATCTGAGGATAGACTTCAAACACCCCCTCTAAGGCATCCATCCAGCCTTCAGGAAAGAAATCAGTACAAAGACCACAGAGGCCATCCCAATGGACTGAGAGCGTCTGGTGGGGAGCACGTCTGAGGGAACACAGACTCCAGCACTGCTGCCTGTCCATGAGAGAGAGAAGGCTGGCAGGAGGAGACAGCTGGAACGGACTCCTCTCTGGGGAAAGAAGACACAACAGGATGGCCGAGAATCCAGCGAAGAGAGAGGCTGTTACTAACCAAATCAGAGACACCACTACTGGGCTTATATCCCAGGAGGTTAAAGACAAAGGAAAAGGTCCGCTAGCTAGAGATACAGATATAGGTATAGATACAGATGTAAGTATAGGTATGGATATAAAGATAGATGATGTAGACGTGAATATAGGTATAGGTATTGGTGGGCAGCTAAGTGATGTAGTGGATTAAACACCAGGCCTGGGGTCAGAATGACTCATCCTTGTGAGTTTGAATCCAGCCTCAGACACTTGTCAGCTGTCTGACCCCAGGTAAGTCACTTCAACTTGTTTGCCTCAGTTTCCTCGTTCACAAAGTGAGCTAGAGAAGGAAATGGCAAACCACTTTAATATCTTTGCCAAGAAAATCCCTAATGGAGTCACAAAGACACAATCAGACAACAACAAATAGGTATTGGTATAAATATAGATGGTATAGCTATTGATAGATATAGATGATAGTTAGTATATAGATATCGGTGGTACTATCCTATAGATAGCATAGGCTCAGAATACATGGAGATGTTACAGGTATAGATACAGATGATATAAACAATATAGGAATAGATATAGCCACAGGCATAGACTATATAGATGGTATAGTTATAGGCGTAAGTATAGGGAGAGAAAAATGATATAGATATTGATCACCACTTTGGTAGTAGCAAAGAGCTGTTAAAATGAATAACCAATCAAGTTGGGAGATCAGTGAATAAACTGTGGTCTCTCAAGTCACAAACATTTATTAGGCATCTACTATATGCTGTGAATTGTACATGAATATAATGGAATATTATTGTGCCATAAGAGGGAATATATAGAGAGATGGTGTGGCATCTTGTATAGAAAGCTAACTTACAAGTTGAGACCTGGGTTCACATCCTGCCTCTGATACGTACTGGTTGTGTGACCTTGGGTCAATCACTTAAACTTTCTGAGTCTCAGTTGCCTCATTTGTAATAGGAGGAGGGTGTTCTCTAGGGTCTGTTCCAGCTATATGATTGTATAACTTGAGGCAAGGACAAGGAGGGAAAGGACAATCTTTTGTCTCTCTTTGTATCTCTGTGCCTGATGCATCGTAAGAACTTGATAAATCTTATTGACTGACTGATTAACAGTGCTGAACCATTCATATTCGACAGCAACTCTTCACCAGAGGAGAGAGAAAGAAGCTTCACATCTATGGAATGATTCTAGAGGCATAACTAGGATAGAGAAACCAGGCTTTGCCCCAGGGTGCCAAATTTAGAGGGTGCTGAAAACAATTGCTGTCCTTCAGCAGTCTAGGAATGATGGTGTTTACCCCCAATTAGCAAGAATATTTAGTTAAACTAAGAAACTACTGATATGATGTATAAAAAGTTCAAGAGACATAATTTCTGGGTAATTAATCATTTTGTTAATTATGACTGGCAAATAATTAATAAAAGGATGGTCATTTGGCCATCTCTCATGAACCAAAGATGGATCATGATGGCCTAATGATGCTTGTGTTATTGTGTTTTTCCTTCATTCTCAAAGAGGACCATGACATCAAGATGATGACATTACATGCAGTTGACCTTGATTTGAGGGAGGAAGGCTGTGCAAGGTCACCAACCTCACTTTCTTCTCCTGAGCCATCTTGGTCCAGCAGCCTGATATTCATCAGGATGATTAAAGAAGGCCCAGGATGCAATGTGAGACCCTGACCCTTTCAGGCTAAGGTCTTAATAGCATTCTCACTTTGAATGAGATACACCCATTCAATGAATAGGCTTCTTTAAGTTACTTAAGGGATGGACCCTTTAGTAAACAAAAAATCAAACTGGGAGGAGAAGACACTCAGGGTTCCTGGGTAAAAGAGAAACAATTACTACTTAGTTATTACATCCACTCTATGCTAGGTGAGTGGGGACTTGTCCAGTCTATGAGCTCCAGAGTGAATTGGGTTCAAGGCTTGATCTTTGGGCAAGAAATATAGCCAGTAAACCCAAAGGAAAAAAGGCAGCTTTTGGCCATGGAGTTTACCTTCCCCTGGGCAGAACACCAGAGGAGAGGAGAAGAAAGGAAGGAGAGGGGAGGGGAGGAGAGGGGTGAGGTCGAAAGGGGAGGGGAGGGGATGCTAATCACTCACAGGTTGTGTTTGTCCTTCGTTCTCAAAGAGAACCATGACATCAAGATGATGACATGACATGCAGTTGGCTTTGATTTGAGGGAGGGAGGGCTGTGCAAGGTCACCAACCTCACTTTCTTCTCTTGAACCCTATTGATACTTATTTATTCTTGGAAGAGTAGGTGTTCCCACAGGTGGCAATCAATTCTGATTTCTTAACAATTAATGAGAGAATGAATACTATGAGAGGCAGACCTATTCTAATGATGGGCTGGGGGACAGGTTTTTGATTATGTCATTCTTACTCCCAGATCATCCTCATCCCTGGGAAATCTAGACAAAGGGTATACTCCCCACCTAAGTCTGAAAAGAACACAATGGGCCAGGATTCACCCAGATTAAATTGTTTTTACTCTTTAATCAGAATTAATATTCAGTACTTGGGTAGGGTCTGAATATGATTGAGGAGAATGTTAAAATTGAATCTCGTCATCAGGCCTGTTCTCCAGGGGCTGATTTGACCTAGTAGGGAAAGAGGTAATAGGAAGGGGAAAATTCCTGAATCTCCCCAATATTAACAACTAGTTATCAATAGGGGAGAAATAATCATTTCACTCACAGATGAGAAACTACCAGATGAGGTGAGTGCTTGAGTGCTTCCTCCACCTGCTAGTGGCAGCCTTTCCAATAAGGGCTTTACTGTCTCTCTCCCTTCTGTGTAGTCTCATTTTGCCTCTCTTTCACTGTCATTGGTTGTTGTGTTTCTCCTTCATTCTCAAAGGGGACCATGAGGTCAAGATGATGTTGACTTTGGCTTGAGTCAGGGAGGGCTGTGCAAGGTCCCCAATCTCACTTTCTTCTCCTGAGCCATCTGGGCCTAGTAACCTGATATTCATCAGGATGACTGGACATGGCCCAGGATGCAATGTGAGACCCTGGCCATTTTAGGCTAAGGTCTTATCACATTCTCACTTTGAGTGAGATACAGTCATTCAATAAATAGGCCTCTTCAAGTAGTTACTCAAGGGATGGCCCCTTTTAATTAAAAAAATCAAACTGGGAAGGGAAGACCCTCAGGCTTCCTACATAAAAGAGAAATAATTACTATTTAGTATTTATATTCACTCTGTGCTAGATGGATGGGGACCTGTTGTCCAGTCTATGAGCCCCAGAGTGAATTGAGTTCAAGGCTTGGTTTTTGAGCAAGGAATATAGCTTGTAAATCCAAAGAAAAAAAGGCAGCTTTTGGCCATGGAAGGGTACCTTCCCCTGGGTGGAGAGGAGAGGAGAGGGGAGGGGAGGCGAGGGGAGGAGACTGCAGTTGACTTTCATTTGAGTGAGGGAGGACTATGCAGGTCACCAACATCACTTTCTTCTCCAGAGCCATCTGGGTCCAGTGGCCTGATGTTCATCCTCTTTCACTGTAGGGCAAATTTATTGCATCAGGTACAAATACATCAAGTTATGGTCATATATCCCACCCACCACCAACCCTTCCCCTACCCCCACTGCCTTTGTGCCAAAAGTCTGAGGGATGACTAATTTCTTTATTCTACTCTTTTGGTTCTGGAGGCTCTAGAACCTACTGATTTGTCTGCCCAGAATCCAAATGTTATGGTTTCTGTCCTCAACCAAAGCAGTTCTTTTAAATTTCCTTTCTACACAATCACGGGTTTACAAGTAGAAGGTACCTTGTAAGCCATCTAATGCATACCTTACCATTTGAGATAAGGAAATTGAGGTCTAAGATATCAAGTAATTTCACCAAGGAAAAATTAAAAATTAAAAAATTACTACCAGGTAGTAAGGGACAGAGTCAGAATCTGAACCTAAGTCCTTTGTCTCTGGAGTCAAGATCCTTTCCTTGTTCTTACTTGCTGTTATGAGTTCATTAATATCTGTTACTTTGGCATCTTCTACATCTCCTCCCTAGCAATGTTCTTACAAAAATATCTGTTGAAATTAGCAAAACAGATTCCTTCCACTTATAGGAGAAAGGCCTCAGATGTATCCTTTCAGAAAAAAGACAAAATGATTCCAAGTGTTAGGTGGCCTCACAATTAAAGCAAAGATTTTAAGGATGGGCAGAAGATATTGAATTTATAACTGGCAGTTTTCTCAGATGTAAACTTCACTTTTCATAGGCCACATTATCCCAGAAGAAAGAGGACAAGTTTGCCAACAGAGTTCATGCCAGGGAATCTGACCATGAGCCACCAGGTCTTCCAATGAGGAGATAAGTGGGAGTTGGGGTCAGGCTGAGAACAAGACACAATTTTAACAGTTCCACTTAATGTCCAAACACTCTCTTTCCTTTGGGTGTTTTGTTACCTTGTTTAGGTAGAGGATAGTGCTACTGAAGCTAAAGTCATAGGTTTTAACTCCATAGAGGCCAATTAGCTTTGCCCAGAGAAAAACTATCTCAAATGTGTCCTGCCCTGGGGCTTGAATCTTGACCCTAACACTGAGGGACACATGATCATAAATCTAGAACTGGAAGAGGCCTTAGAGGTCAGCTGGTCCATCTTCCTCATTTTCCAGATAAGGAAAAGGGGTGAAATAATTTACTCAAGGCAAAGCAGGGTCAGGCAACCAGCATTTATTTACTAAGCTTTATTACTATTATCAAGTGCTGTCCCAGGTACTGAATGCCAGCCAAAGAAATTCAGTCCCTGCCTCCAAGGAGATCACTAATGTAATGGGAAAGACAAGACACCAAAAGAAGCTGAGAAGGGGAGAGGCAAGCCATTGGGTGAATAGAGTGGAAGTTTGGAAAATCAGAAGCAGAGCCAAGAGAATGTAGGTTGGCTGGCCAGAGGCCATACCCAAAATTGAGGTCTCCAGAAGGAATTCACCAATGAGTGACGGGGTCCAGCATGGTGGAGGGATATTCTGGGATGAGAAGATCCTGCAGGTAAGAAGTTTCAGAGCCTGGATATGGACTCAGATCCCATGAACCCACTTTTAGCTCTCTTTATACCACTCTCGTTCCTATGACCTTGGGCAAGTCACTTAAATAGTTGCTTAGTCACAAAAGTTGAAAGACCTTAGAGTCCATCCTCATTACATGAAGGAGGAAACTGAGTCACAGAAAAGTGAAGTGATTACTCAACATCAATCACACAAGTAGTAAGCATCAAAGGTAGGATATGATCCACACCTTGGATATGTTATACAGGGGATTTCTCTATAAGAAAAGGGACATGATAAAGTGAAAAGGGCACTGGTTTTAGAGTCAGAGGATTGAGTATGAATCTTGACTCTGCTACTTACTCCTTGTGTGACCTTGAGAAAGTCACTTCCTCAGAACCTCAGTTTTCTCATCTATAAAATAAGGTCAGACTAATTGACCAGCAAGATGTTTTCTGGGTTTAAGTTTAGGATCCTGTGATCCAGTTCTTGGGAAGGGGCTCTGGAAGAGAGGTGAAGTAGCTCAAGTGGTCTATCCTCACTGCTGTAGACATAGCTGTGGATGTCCAGGCTAAAGTCACTGGGTCAGGAAGGTCAACTGGATACCTGGGCAGCTATGGGTTCATCCCTAGTCTATTGTCAGGGGTCTTCTGGGCCTCTTGGATACAAGTTAAGGAAGTGTTCTCACAGGCAGGTCAGGCTGGGGTCTCAGTCAGCATTCCTGAGAGCAATGCTACCTAGCTTGTCACACAGAAAAGAGGACAGAGAAGGGAGAACATGCCTTTTCATTGGAACAGAGAGAGCAGCTGATATGGATGTGGGGCAAGGCCATCATATGGTGACTCAAGATCAGTCAGCTCACTCTGCCAGATCACCTCTGAGAATCTCCAGCTCACAGGAGAACTCAGATTTTCACATGTTCTCAGAAACTCCAACTGTGAAGGAAATTATTTCCAAACCTAACTGTCAGCATTGGCCAATAAAGCTGGATATTCCAGACCACAGGCCTTTGTTGGACAGGATTCAATTCGGTTCAACAAAAATATAGTAAGTATTAAGAGCCTATGCTAGGCTAGGGATACAAAACCGAAAGGGAAGCAGTTCCAAATCACAAAGAGTTTACATTCCACTGGAGGTATGTACGTTTAAAGGCAACTAGGAGACAGTGTGTATAGTATACCGGTCTAGAAGTCAGGAGAATAAGAGTTAAAATTCAGCCTTAGATTCTTACTATCTGTGTGACCCTGAGCTAGTCACTTAGCCCCTGCTTGCCTCAGTTTCTTCAAGCTTAGTACCTAGCAAGCACTTAATACATACTTGTCCCCTTCCTCCTTAAGGGATTGCCCAAGGTCATGCAGGCAGTGTGTGTCATAAGCAGTATTTAGAGTCAGGTCTTCCTAATTCCAAGTCCAGTATTCTGTCTCTACAACCATGCTGCTTTTTAATTTACATGTATCCAGATAAAAAAATTGCCAAGTATAACAGGTATGATGGAACGTGCCTCAACATGTGTCAAGTTGTAGGATGTCTGGGGTCTGGCCATTATCTCCTGCAGGGCACTCAACCTTAGCTTGCCACTTGACTCATTGCTGCATGTTTAATTTATGAATTCCAAGCTCTATAGGAATCTAAGGGTATGTTGGATAATTTATTTCTCATTAATAAATTTGTAATCTTGTCTCAATTAGCTAATTAGCTTGAGCTTCCACTCAAATTCATTAAATATTAATTCCTTAGTGAACTAAAGAAACCTCTTTTGAACTGGCAATTACTCATATTTAGCTATATTTAAATGTACATTAAAATCCCTAAATTTATCTAATTCACATCACTATTTAGAATGATTTGGCTGTGACTGATATCACTACCGGAGACACCTGAAAAGTAGGCTAGCTGATGCCTCTTTACTTGTTTGGAAACTCAGTCTCAAATCATTCAACTCTTTGTAAATAATAACTGAAGTCATACACACACACACATATTTCAGAATTAGTCCTTTCTTTGTTCTGTCTTCTATGAAACATGAAATAAAATACACTGTGCTGTTAGCGCATCCTATGTTCTTCATAAAGTTATATGCATCGTTATTCAATTTCCTTGTAAAATAACACTTTAATGAATTCTCATAAGAAAGAATACCATCTTATTCTTATTCTCTGTTCCATAGATTGTCCATAGATCTTTATGGATCACAGACTTCATAGAGGAAAACATACATAGAGTATACATTTTTCATGGGAATCACAAAACATGCACACACACACGCACACACACACACACTTTAGACCTTATCCATTACTCAATAGGAAGAGGTGTTTCCCATCAGATTGTTGCTTCTTAACTGTCAGCTCCAAAACCTCAGGCTGTCTTTCCCTCAACACTTTTATCTGGCTCTTAGAGAAACAAGAACTGTCTCCATGGTCTCTGTTAAATAGACAAAGAGACCATCAATCAATCAACAAATATTTATTGAGCCTTTACTACGTGCAAGACTTGGGATACAAATACAAAAAATGAAACAATCCTTACTTTCAAGGACATTATGTTCTAATGGGGGAGACGTTATCAATAATGGGAAAGAATATAAAGTTAATAAATATATGCCTATACATAATATGCATACTTATGCATATACATATATGCATATAGACATTCATATCTATATAGGTATATATGCATTAAAATATGCATTCACACCCACTTGTATATAAATATACACATCTGTACATATGCATATATACACTTGCATATTTGTGCATCTATATACACACTGTATACATACATACAAACATACATATATGATATGTGCTCTCTCTCTCTCTCTCTCTCTCTCTCTCTCTCTCTCTCTCTCTCTCTCTCTCTCTCTCTGAGATGGCCAGTGAAGAGACCAAGATGGAAAAAGGAGCATTGATAGGGAGAACAGTAGAGAAGCCTCAATGGATTGAATTGCTGAGTTCAGGGAGGAAAAATAAAGTCCCATGACTCTGGAAAGACAGGGTGATCCAGGTCATGTAGGGGTTTCAAAGTTGAATAAAGCAGTTTAGATTTTTGTGTTAGAGGTAATAGGGGACCAGTGGAGTTGGTTGAGTAAGGAAGTAACTTGGTCCAATCTGCATACGAGGAAAGTTGTTTGGATAGCACTGCACACAATAGCCCAGAGTCGGCAAAGACTTAAGGCAGAGAGAACAACGACCTGGAAGCTGTTTTAGTAATTTAGGGGAGAAATGATGAATGCCTGAACAAAGGAAGAGTGTGCTGACAGCTGAGGGGATTGGGAAGGGACCCACTCAAGCTGTGTTTCTGGATCCTTGCTCTGAAGCAGCTCAGAGAACTGAGCAGAGGGAAAAGGGATCACTTTTTAGAAACAGGGAAAGCTTGTCCACAGCTTTGCATGGTGGCTGGTGTTGGAATGCTGTGCCCAGAGAACAGCTAGCAGGCCAGTGTGAATGGGAAAGAGAGAATATCAAAGGGAATTAGGAAAGAAAAAAAGACCAGAAAGTTAGTTGGGAGTCGGATCATAAAGGACTTTAAGTGTAGGTTGAGGATTTCATACTTTATCTTAGAAGTAATGGGGAGACACTGGAGATTTCTGAGTAGAGAGACTTGACCAACGTGGCAGCTGTGTGAAGGATGGTTTGAGAAGGGAAAGGCTGGAAGGGGGAAGATCAATTAGGAGCCCATTTCAATGACTCAGAGGAATCATTGAGGTTTGAGCTAGGTTGGAAGCTGTGTGAGTATAGAGAATGGAGTTAGAATAAACAAAACCTGGCAACTAACTGGACATGGGGTTGATAGGCAGGGTAGAATCAGAGGTAATAGGGTACCAGTGGAGTTGGCTGACTAAGGAAGTAACTTAGTCCAATCTGCATATGAGGAAAGTTGTTTGAATAGCACAGTACACAATAGCCCAGAGTCAGCAAAGACTTAAGGCAGAGAGGAAGAATATTAATATCTTAATATCTCCCTGACTACCTGGCTCCTCAAAGCACAGAATTTTTTAAACAAAGGTGTATTTTCACCATTGCCTTCAATATGGGAGGTTCGTATCTGGCCCAAAGGAGCTAGGCTAAGGGGCTATGCAGATGGAACATTCACTGAACCCAGAAGACGGATAGTTCCTTAGACCTATGCAAGGCCCCAAGCACTGAAAGCTGCATGAGAGTATATCTCCTTCCTCCTTGACTCCCAGGTGTCCTATTAGATTTATCCCAACAATTAAACATACTTTATTACCTGTCTCACCCACAGATGGTTTGGGGCACTGTTTCTAAGCACCAATGAAATCAAATATATGTATTAAGCCAGCTGTCTGCTCCTAGTCAGGATGTCAGGAACCCACTGAATCTGTGATTTTTCTATGTCAAGAGAGGACCAAAGACTTATTTTTGAGTCCTCATGCCCAGATTAGTTAAGGCTCAGACATAGTGATAGAATCATAAGATTTCAGAGCTACAAAAATCACCTAATAGTTAGCCTCCTTATTTTATAGATGAAGACATAGACCGAGAAAGACGGTGACTTTATCATCGTAGAGGTCTAAAGTCAAGAATGACAAAGAACAATGAACAAACAAGGGAAGCCTTCTGCATTTCCACTGTGGCAAGGCACAGTACAAAATCACTTCAAGTCACACAACCTGGCTTCTAATCCTGGTTTGGTCATATGTATCCCTGAATGTGGATAAGTCTAGGCATCAGTTATTGCTTCCTAAATCTCTAAAATGGGCATCTTCAATTGGATGATTGCTAAAGTTTGGTCTCAGTCTAGCTTTTATCTTTTTCATCCCATCCATGCCTTCCTTGTTACAGTCAAACCCAACATGTTTTCCATCCAACCAAATGGTTTTCTTGGGTAAATGAAGATTGGGATTTGCCTTTTTTTTCCTTTACTCTTACCAGGTTGGTTTTTTGTCATCCAAAGAAAAACAAAGATCCACCATATTGGGTAGACTCTTAAGGAATCTGAGCATTTGTGAAGCTTGTATTGATAAGCAGAACAGATTGTATCTCAGCTAGGTTGAATCTGAGCCTTATCTGGCTCTTAAAGAAGCAAATACTATCTCCATAGTTTCTATAAGATACACATAGCAGTCAATCAACAAATATTTATTAAATTTGTATAATGTGCAAGATTTCAGATGACCTGCATTAGCTACTAAGGGGACTCTAGGTCCAACATGCTTCAAGGCAAAGTTCTGGGACACCTCAGTTACCTACATGCTTTAGATCTATGATCCCTATGATCCCCATGATCCAATAACTAATTCTTGACAAATATTTTCTGAATATCATCTCTATTCTTGTACTGCTACTGTGAAAAGAGAAAGGGAAGTATTAAAGACCATGCTTCCCCTCCAGGAGTTTATAGTCTAGGACATCCATATGACAAGGCAGAATGGAGGTTATGTCTTTTGACCAGAACAAGTAAAATGCAGTGGGAGGTCTCAGGAAAGAGAGATCGTCTCTGACTAGAGGGGGAGGGAAGCCTTCATGAAGGAGACAGTTTGTCTTGAAGGATGAAGGATCCTTGAAGGATGGGTAGAATAACAGCCATGACAACAATAATAATAACTAACCTTATATATAGTGTTTTGGGTTTAAGATGTAATATACATATGTATTTGTATGAGAAAGCTAGCTAGTGGTGTAGATAGAGCACTCAATTTCCAGCCATGAAGACCTGATTTTGAATCCTACCTCAGATTCTTCTTAGATTTATGACACTGAGTTAGTCACTTAACATCTCTGCCTCAGCTTCCTTATTTGTAAAATGGGAATAATAATAGCACCAACCTCACAGAACTGTTGTGAGATAACATATGTAGAACATATCTAGCTGAGGTGTAATCTGTCCCACTTATCAATACAAGCTTCACAAATGTTCAGATTCCTTAAGAGTCTACCCAATATGGTGGATCTTTGTTTTTCTTTGGATGACAAAAAAAGAGCCAGATAAGAGTATAGGAAGAAAAAGACAAATCCCTATCTTCATTTACATATGTAGCATTTTATTAGCTATTAGGGTGATTATCTCATTGGACCTATATGACAATTCTATGAAGTTGTTGTTTCTCAGGCATTTCGGTTGTGATTCCATTTGGATTTTCTTGGCAGAGATACTGGAGGAGTTTGCCATTTCCTTCTCCAGCTTATTTTACAGGTGAGGAAACTGAGACAAACAAGGTTAAGTGACTTGCTCAGGGTCACTGAGCTAGTAAATTTGGCCTGATTTGGACTCAGGTCTTTCTAACTCCAGGCTCAGCCCTCTATCCACTGCACCATGTAGTTACTGTAATTATCATCTCCATTTGATAGATGAGGAAATTGAAGTTGATGAAAGTTAATCGAATTGTTGAGGGTCATTCAGCTGAGTAAGTATATGAAACAGAATTCAAAATCAGGTCTTCCTGGCTCTAGTCCCCCTGTTTGGTCCACTGTGCCCTGCTGGGTGTCTCAGGGTGACATTATCAGGTTGATTTCAGAACTTTCAGTTTAGGATCTATGGTGAAACAGGCATATTTATGTAGGAAATGGGATCAGAAGTATTAGAGTTGAGGGTCCTAGAGTCCCTGTAGGGACTTTCAGGAAATAATTCCCTTCTACAAGGAAGTTCTGGCTTCCCATCTCATCTCATCCAGAACTCTCAGCAGTCAGAGAAAGAAACAGACTCTTGGTTTGAGGAAAGTAATAAAACTTTTGGGGAGGAAGGAGATGGGCATCCCAAGAGAAAATGACAGGGAAGATAACAATGGAATTCTCTCTTGGACACAGACCTGCTAAGGGGATTGGGATTGAGAGGGTCCTGCTGACAAGGTGTATGGTCACAGCTGTTTTCCAGGGCATGGAGAATTCCATATGCCACATGGGCTCTAAGGGTAAAAAAATTGATGGGGACTGAGTTTTTAAATGCATCTATTGTTTAATGATGAGGATCGGGGATAAAAGGAGACAGAGTGGCAAGGGAAAGAGGTAGGGCAACTCTCCACCACATATGCCATTCCATCTGCTCCCCAAATGCAGCCAGAAGAGCTGCCAATGCTGAGAGCCTTCTCCTGAGGCTGGGGATACACAAAATCCCCCTTGCGTGGCTTGGGTTTGAACCCCAGATCTTCTACTTACCACCAATGTGATTTTGGGCAAGCCACTAAAACTCGGGACCCCAGTTCCTCATCTACACCATGGTCATCTTTCAGGCTCATTTTAGCTCAAAATCTGGGAGCCTATGACCTCACTCTCTACCCCTTTGGCTAATTAGGAGGATGAATCACAATCTGTCTCTCAAATATAGAGATTTGATTCATTGGGTGCTCAGCACAGTTACCAAGAGATGCTTATTAAATGTTTATTGACAACAGACCAACTGGCTTTAATGTCTCATTGCAATACAAAGGAATCAAAATGTTATTTCAGTCATTCTCTCTAAGTCCACATCAGAATTGGCCATTCATGCTCCTTTACATCTTCTCATTTGGACAAGTCACACAGCTGGTAAGTGACACAGACAGGATTCTAGCAACTGTCCTCAAGCTCTTTCCCTTCATGGTGCTGCTTCCTAATTGTAGGGCTAAGATTTTAGTTCTAAAACCTTGGTCCAAGAACAATTGATGAACCCTAAGTGGTTGGGGTGGACTAGAATACATAATAAGAACTCCCATGTCTACAACACCTTCAAATTTCCACAGCAAATACTATCTCCATAGTGTCTGTTACAATGATCCTGTTAGAATTGTTGGATAAGCATCATTATGCCCATTTTATAGATTAGAACACTGATGCTTAAATAAATAAAGTAGTACTTAGTGATACATGGTTGGTGAGATTGTCAGTCTGGTAAATGCCTCCTGAGCCCTAATACTAATTATGCATCCACACAAGTACACAAGATAGACTTACAATATAAGGAGAAGTTCGAATGGAATTGTCTTCCTTTGAATGCATGTGGTTTGTCTGGAGAACTCCCTTCCCTATTATGGGAAAAGCAAATGGGACTGCTTTGACTCTAAAGCCTGAAATATGCTCGTGAATTTCTCACCATCCTCACACTTACATTTTACTCTGGGGTGCAATAATATTGATTCTGTCTGGAGCAGGAAGTCAACATTTCAATCAGGAAAGATGATATGATACTTTTTATTTTATCCCTAAAGACTAAAGTAATGGGGGGTAGGGGTGGTTATTGCTAAATGGTATAGACCCAATGGGGAGATAATGACGTGGGTAAGAAGCATTGGCAGGAGGGAGTTTAGCTGCAATAATGCTCTCAGACTCAGATGCCAGTCTGTTATTCTGAGGAATACACAAATATGGGAAGTAATTGTGATTTTTTTTTTGGTTAAATCTTTGGAGCTTCCCCATTGGCTCCACCAATATATAGATCAAAACCCATCTATGACTTATTAGAAACCAAGTTCTAGAGAGTTCCTTGAGGCAGGTAGAGGTTAAAAGAATTGCCCAAGGTCACAAAACAAATAAATATTCAAGACAGCTAAATGATGCAGCAGATAGAGAGTTGGACCTACAGGCAGGAAGACTGAATTCAAATCTAGCTTTGGACACTTAATAGTTGTGTGACACTGCTCATGACCTTCAACCTCTCTCAGTCTCAATTCTCATCTATTAAATGGTTATTGTGAAACTCAAATGAGATAATGTATATAAAAACAAATTGCAAACTCTCCAGTTCCATAGAAATGTTAACTATTGGTATTCCTTGAATCCTGGTCTTCCAAACCAAGCCCAGTCCACCATGACCAAGCCCAATCCATTATGCCACATAGACTCTATTCGCATGTCTGTAGCTTTAAATGTGTTTGTTTGCTTGTGTGTGTGTGTGTGTGTGTGTGTGTGTGTGTGTGTGAATTTCTCACATCTGGTTGCAAGCTAGTTCTCCTGAATCCATGTCCAGCTGTGACATTAATGTGGAAATGGAATGTGGGGATGGGTAATGAGAATTGTGCTGGGTCTGCTCTTTGGGTCTTTATACATTCCATGTGTGTCTTGCTTTCCTTGGAAGACTATGATTTCTTGAGAATAGGGACATCTACATTACTCTCCCAACAGCCCTAAAAGACAGTGATCAGTACATAGTAAGTATTCAGAAAATCCTAGAACACTCTGATATTCTAGGAGAAAGGGAAGTCAGAGGTTATACAGTCCAGCTTCTACCTGATTAAGGAACCCCCTTGACCATATCTTAGGCAAATAGATACCCAGATTCTACTTGAAGACTTCCTTTGATGGGGAACTCATTACCTCTCCAGACAGTTCATTCCACTTTGGAACTACTCTACTTGTTAGGACTCAACTTTCTCATAGCTTCACCCCCCTTCCCCATGCCTTCCCTAACCAAAACACTCTTTATTAGCCACTATTCCTTTTCAGTGTTCTATCTATCTTCATGTTAAGTGCAAAGACTGCCTTGCTTGGGAATTTGTATTTATAGTATTTAGCACAGTATTTGGCACATGGTAAGTGATTGATAAATGTTTTTTTCATTCATTTGTTCTTGTGTTTGTTCATTTGTTCACAGTAAATTTTTCCTGATACCATACTGAAATTTTGCTTTCCATCAATTTCCATCCCTTTTTCCTTATTCTGTCCTCTAGAGACAAGCATAAAAAGTCAAATCCCTCTTCTACACAATAGCCCTTCAGATACTTGAAGATGGGTACCATAACCACCTTAGATCTCTTCTCTGAGGTAAACATATTCCCTCAATTCTAGTTCTTTCCATTCTCATATTGAATGGTTTCCAGTTTGCTCAATTTCCTGGCCATCCTTCTCTGGAGGCACCTCAGCTCATCAATGTCCTTTGCAAAGGACATTGGCACCCTGCACAGAAAACAACATGGTGGATAAAATCTCTCCAGATCTACTTGTTGGCTGATTTTCCAACACTTTGATGGACGTGTGATGCCACTGATGTGGGCATTTCCTCCAGTGAGTCCACTGTACTTGGAGTTGGGAAAACATAGGTTTGAATTCTGACTCTGACACTAACTTTGTGACACTCTCTGTGTCTCAGTGCCCTTATCTGTAAAACTGGGGCAGAAGGATTGGAGTCAAGGACTTCCAAGGTCTTCTTTCAGCTCTAATATCTTTGATCCTAAGGCCCATCCATACCTGTCCATTTTATATAATTTACATCCACATATTATTATGTATTTTTAGGGGGTACAGGAAGGCCTTTCTTATGTTCTTTTTCCATTGAATAGATATTAATTCTTGGCATATAGCAGGGGCTTTATAAGTACTTGTTGATTAAATGATTAACCAACAGAGCTTACAAGTTGTCTATCAAGGTCCTTTTGCTATCTGGACATTGTAGAACAGTGGATAGAGTGCCAGGTCTGAAGTCTGAAAGATCTGAAGTCAAATCCTGCCTCAGACACTTACAAGCTATATTATCCTGAGCAAATTACTTAACCTCTTTCTGTCTCATTTTCCTCAACTGTAAAATCGCACACACCTCACAAGGTCATTATGAGGATTAAAGGAGATAATATTTGTAAAGCAATCAGCATACTGTCTGGCACTTAGTAGACATTATACAAATACTTATTCCCTTTAGTAGAAGAAGGAAGGAAGCAAATATTAATTGAGCACCTACTATGTGGTACTCAATAGGACTATGCTAAAATTTTAGAAATATAATCTCATTTTATCCTCACAACAATCCTATATGTAGGTATTATTCTTATCCCCATTTTACAGATGAGAAACAGGTTAAGTAACAGTGAGTCCAGGGTCCCATGGCTAATCAGGATCTGAGACCAGAAGTGAAATCAGGTCTTTCCAACTCCAGACCCAGTGCTTTATCCACTGAGCCACCTAGCTGCCTCTGAATAGAGCCTCTATTTTTCCAGTTTTATTTATCATATGACACCCTCTGCTTCACTTCTCCCACATAATTCCTCCTTTTGAGATGTGTGATGGCTTGCTTCCACCTGCTGTTCACCTCTCCAATCCCTGTGGGTGAGCCTCCACCTGCATTCTTCAGAGAGTATAGTATTCCATTAGTTCCAACGATGCAATGTCTCAGAAAGAAGGACTGACTGATGGGGTGTGAAAAACAATCCAGATGGTTGCTGAAATATTTGGCTGATCAAGATGCAGCCAATGCCTCCTGCTTCTCCAAGTTACAGGGGATGTCTCTCAAGCACCATTAGAACCCTCCTCCTAAGGGGAAAAAAGGCATCAGCGGGATAACTGAGTTCCCATTAGTCTGATAAGTCCTCAGAACTCCCTGATACATTCCTGGGCAATCTTTATAAGTCTCCCTTTCTTGTTCTTCTCTCTTTTGCTGGTGGCATAAAGCAATCCTATCCCTTTAGAAGTCATTCTTTATGAAATGAAATATCAGCCAACCCCAAGGATGCCAGAAAGCAGTGGGAAGATAAGAGCTCCGGAAATCCTGTAGGGAAGCACCAATGTGTGATGACATTCTTTAAAAATAAAATCAAATCTGTGGGTTTTAAAAGCTGTGGAGCCATTTAAGATCTTCCTCACTCCTAGAAAATGGTTAAAATACCTGCAACCTGCTGGGACTCAGGTTTGCCTCAGGTTTATCTCAATCCAGCAGCATCTTCTATGCCAGTCCCAATTACTACCTACACCAAAGGATCTCAGCTGCTGGCACCTCAGCCCCCTCTTACATACACTCATACACACACACACACACACACACACACCACCACCACCACCACCACCACTACCCTGACCATCTCAATACTGGTGTTTGAGATGAAGGTGAGGGTCTGGAGGTAGAGGCCCCTGTATTTCAGCAGAAAGGATACGAGCTTTGGAATAATGGATCAATAAGCACCTATTTATTAACCACGGCATAGTGAATGGAGAACTGGCCTTAGGGTCAAGAAAATCCAGGTTGAAATTCCAGCTCTAATAGAGACTGGATACATAGTCCTGAGCAAGTCCTTTTATTCTTTCATTCCCTAGGCAACTCTTTAAAATGATAAATTACAGGGAAAGTGTCTACCTGAAAGTACCAGTCTAAGAGTTCCCTATACCAATGCAATCATGAATCTAGTCCCTATTCCTGTTTACTATGTGTCAGGCTTTGTGCTAAACACTGAGCATACAAAGAAAAAAATAGATTAAAAAAGATTAAAGTCCAATGTGGGAGTCAACACACATACAGAAATGTGTATATGCATGCATACATATACACAAATGCATTATATATATATATACATACATATATATATGGAGAAAGAAAGAGGGAGAGAGACAGAGAGATAGACAAAGAGACAGAGAGAGAGTTTCAGCAATTGATTGGCTATACTGGGTCAGTGTAAGCAAAAAGTTACAGTTAAGATCATGGATAATTGGGTGGATCATGGTGCCCTTGTTTGTAATAGAGAAAATGGGGTGGTGGAGAGGGGAAAGTGGTTTGGGAATAAAACTAGTGAGTCTGGTTGAGATATGTTGACTTTCAGATGTCTGTGGGGCATTCATTTCGAAATGTATACTAAGAGATTTATGACACAGCCCAGGAGAAAGATAAGGTCTGGATATATAGACCTGGGAGTCCTCTGCATGGAGATGACAGTTTAACTTATGGAAGTTGGTGAGACCATTGAGAGAAAAAGACAGAACCTTATAATATACTTACATTTATTGACACATTCACAACATAGGAGATTAAAAAGCGACCACCAGACGAGTAGGATGAGAACCAAGAGTGAAAAGTCTAATGAAAGCTGAGAGATGAGAGTGCATGTAGGATATTCAGAGGATCATAGGATCATAAGTCATAGGATTCTAAGTCACAGCATCATAGAATAGACCTGAAAGGGATCTTAGAGACCATCAAGTATGAGCCCCTCATTTTGTGGATATAGAAACTTTGGCTCAAAAATGGTAGATAACTTTCAATGTCACTCAACTCAGAGAACAGAGTGTCCAGGAGGGAATGATGGCCAATACTATCATATGCTGCTAAATTGTAAAAGATGAGGATTGAGAAAACAACACTGGATTTGTCAAGTAGTGATCACTGTTAACTTTACAGAGAGCAGTTGCTATTGAATAATGAGGTCAGCAACCAGATGGCAGAGGGTATAGATAAGAGTGAGAGGAGAGGAAATAGAGGTACTAAGTATTGGACAGTTTTTTCAAAGTCCTCTTCTCTAGACTAAACATTCCCAGTTCCTTTGACTTATCTTTCTATGGAATGTCAAGCCAATGTTTAACAAGCATCTATTAAGGATCTACTGTGTTCCAGGCACTGTGCAAAATACTGGGGCTACAAAGAAAGGCCAAAATGACTCATCCCTTTAAGTTGAGAAGAGGAGACAGAGTAGGACAACAACTAGTGAGGATGGTAGAATTTAATAGATTTGCTTTGTTTTGTTTTTAAAGATGGGAGAGAATTGAGAAGAGGGAAGGAACCAGTCCATAGATAAGTATTGACAAAAAGAGAGAGGGGAGATGACAGAAAGAAAAGGGGAAGATGACAGTAGGGGTTATCTGCTAGAAATATGAGAAAGAATGAGATCAAATATACATATAGAAAGACGGGCTTCAAGGAAATGGGCTAGCACTTCACTAGAGACCGGGGTAAAGGATAAGATAGCTGGGAATGATGCCAGGGAGGTGTGAAATGGGAGAAGGGAAACAGAGAGCTTAGGGTGAATAGTCTCTAATTTTTCAGAAAAAAATATGAAACAATTGAGAGATTGAAGGAAAGGGCATTATGGAGGCTGGAAGAGAGATGAAAAGACTGGGAATAACTGCTATGACAGCTGAGATACAAAATTAATTAGAAAGGAAAAGAAAAATTGCCTTGCTGCAGTGAGGGCCCATTTAAGATTAGATAACATAAATTTGTGTAATAACCATTCTGGGCTCATATATGGGAGTGTTGCTACTACTCTCAGAGTTCTAGGGGTAACTCGGTAACTCAGTAGAACCTACTTCTCCTGATTCCCAGTTTCCATGAAAAGTGTAGTTTGCATCACATCACTTGAAACCCAGCTAATGAGGAACCTTGTCTATTTCTCCAGTCACTAGGGTCAAATACAGTCTCCTCTGTTCGACATCTAAAGCCTTTCACAGCTTGGTTCCAACTTCCCTTTTCTAGCTTATTATATATTACACCCTTTTACATGCCCTATGATCTAACCAAACTGATTTCTCAATGTTTCTCACACAAAGCCAATCTCCTACGTTTGCACCTTTGTGTTCCTCATCTCTTTTTTTTGGCATTCCTAGTTTCTTTTAAGGCTCAGCTCAATAGTAGGCAGAATTTATATAATCCTTTAAGGTTTGCACAGTTCCTTACAAATATCTCATTTGATCCTCACAGCCATCCTGGGGGGGGGGGGGGAGTTGTACTATTATTATCCCCATTTTACAGATAAGAAAACTGAGATTGGAAGAGTGAATGTGATTTACCCAGGGTTATGCAGCTATTGTGCATATGAGGTAGGATTTTAACTCAGATCTTCCTGAATCTGAGTCTAGTGCCCTATCCACCCACCCACCTGCCTAAGTGATATCTTAAGCTTAAATGACATTTAGATATTTTCCTCCTGACTGCTAGACCTTCCTATGAAAAATTACCTGATATTCACTTTGTATTTACTTGATTTTTTTTTCATGATTCGTTTCCCCAAAAAGAATATAAGCTGCTTGTGGGAAGATTATGACTATCTTATTTCTGTCTTTGTTTCCCCAGCAGCTGGCAATCTATGCTTGTTGATTGAGCAAGTAAATGTGTGATTCCTCCATATCAGTCTCCAAGCAAAGGTTATTGTCTGAGCTATTGACCAGGAGCCGGCATCTCACATACTCCGGAGTGGTCAAGCAGTCCCAGCTAGCCAAATGACTCTAGGAACCACTGATCAGAAGCTAGATTTGAAAAGAGTCACCTTCCTTATGGATCCTCCCTGAAAACTAGGATGTCTTTCTCTCCTTGGAAGGTTAACTCTGATTGTGGAATAGAAATGGGAGGAAGATTCAGTAATGAACCAGCATCCCTCCTACCTGTGGCTACAATAATCCATTTTCTCAGTTCCCAAGAAGATGAAGTGATTTCTGGGCCATTAACTCACTAAGGATACAGATGAGTTTCTGACTCCTGCCAGCTTTCCACATCATGCCCAGTAATGATTATGTCAGGTGAATTTTGAACAAAGATTGAACTGGTACAAAGGGCTTTGAGGGGCTTTGAGATACAATGTAGTGTAGGAAAATATCTGAATATTTTCTTTAAGCTCTTTGCCATGCTGTATTTTGAGGAAAGGCTATTCTGGGTTAGATGGATGACAGGTGGGTCAACACTTTCAGTATGAGTGAGACCTCTGTGTAGAGTGCTTTGGACAATGATTTCAGCAAAATGTGCCTCTAACGCATCCCACGTAAGGCTCTGCAGTCAGAAAATTATAGGTTTCACTCATTTGAATGGGCCATCTAGAATCTTTTTTATAACCTATCCCAAAATCCAACCTTTGATTGAAGACTTCCAAGGGGGAATCTTCTATCTCTCAAGACAAAGTGATTCCATTTTGGCACAGCCTTCTTAAGGAGGCTCCCCCCACACCCTTATATTAAATCTAACATTGTCTCCCTGGAACTTCTACCAGTATTCCTAGTTATGATTAAGTGGTTAAGTCAAAAGAATTTCATTTCTCTACTTCATGACCCTCTACAAAAGACAGTTATAAAACCACCCACCAAGCCTTCTCTTTTCCAAGCTAAACATTACCATTTGCTTCAACTGATCTTCTTACAGAATATTAAGCCAATGCTTAACAAGCTTTTATTAAGTATCTACTATATGCCAGGCTCTGTGCTAAATTGTGCTAAATTCCTGTAACTAAGTGAGGCAATAATAATTCCTTCCCTTAGGAAGTTTACAGTCTAATGAGAGAGAGAACATACAAACATCTATGAACAAACAAGTGCTAGACAAAATAATCAACAGAGGGAAAGCACCAGCACAAAATGGAAATGGGAAAGGCTTCCTGCACAAAGTGAGACTTTAGGTGATACTTAAAGGAAGCCAGGAGAACCAGGAAATGGAGATGATAGAATTCTAGGCATGGGAAACATCCCGTGATGAAAATGCCCAGAGTCCAGTGATTGAGTATCATGAAATCTGAGTCACCAAATCACAGAGAACATACCTGGTGGAGAGTAAAGTATAAAAAGACTGTAAAGGTAGGAAGGAGCCATCTTATGAATGTAGAATGTAGGAGGAAAGTCAACTCCTTGAGTGCAGGCACCGTTTTCATTTTTGTCCAGGTTATCCCTGACTAGGGACTATGTATTCATATAGTTCTAGGTTTTAACCGAAGTCCCCCTAAAGGGGTTAATTGTTGTCAAATGCCAACTACAATATTACCTAGGAAGACAGAAGAAGGAATATCTAAAACTGATGAAAGTCTAGTCAGTACCAGACATGAAACCTAATGAATCTCTTTGGCTTAGGAATCGTGCCACCTATATATTTTCGGGGAAGTATTTAAACTGAAGTTAGGCTATGACTTGTGTATATAGCATATTCCCATATGAGGGTATTAGGGTACCCTTTCTACAAAGGAACTTAGTGTGTAATATGAGTAATGGGTGTGGGACAGCTTTTTATTATTCATCCACCCCCTCTCGTAAAGTGTATATAAGACACAAAGGAATCATATGCGCACATGAATAAATACAGAAAACATTACCTTTAAATAAAACAATAATACAAATTTCAAACAGATATAATCACATAGAACACTGTACTCCTTATACTCCTCCCCAAAAGATAAAGAGTCTTTGTGGACCTGTTAACCTTGGACCTGGACTATCTGAATAGATCATAAGAATTACCATGAAAAACTGGCAAGGTCAACATCTTCTGCCTAACCATCACATGGCTTCTGTCCTTAGGTTCTAAATCATCTATTAAGGGTCCCCTTCTCCTCTGAGAAGCATACTGTTCGAGACATCTTCTCCCTCTGAGTGTTTACTGCCCAACTACTGAACTCAGAACCTCTTGAATTCAGGATTATCCACGCAGTAATTCCCATTTTTCAAGGGTGTTAGTTATTGATCTATGTTCAGAAAAAGAAACAGCCAGGTCAGAAGAAAATAGCCAGGAACAAGAAGGTCCAGGGGCTCCAGTCTCAGTCTCTCCTGGACAAGCACATTGTGTCCTACTGCCATATTGCTGTGAGAGACCGTTGATGCCAGAAAGAAGAGAATCCCACGCCTCCACTTGCTGTTCTCCAGTTGGGGAGTTCAAAGGAAAGAAAGTACAGAATGGGAGATAGTGGGGCTATGTTTCCATAGCTTATTCTTATAGACCATAGAGGAGGAAATTTCTTCTGACAACAGTTTGTCCTCCTGAGTCTCAGTCACTGATCATTAATTAGGCAGTGACCAGTCACCACAGACCAATCAGAAGAGTTCCTGGTACCTTACCAGAAAGAAGCCTGGGAATATGTCTAGCTCCATGACAGGTGTCTCCAAAACAGGCAAACTTGCCTTGCAATCCCACCAAGGTGATTAAGGGAATCGTCTAATCAACCAGGGGTTCTCTTGATCATCCCTTCTTACACCTTTGTATCTCCAGCCTGGCACATCTAGCAAATGCTAAATAAAATCTGTTGAATTATATTGCTTTGAATATGTCATAGTCTTCAGGATTCCCATTAAACATGTACATTTATATTGTAAAAAAAAAAAAAAAACCAGCTCATTAGGTGCTTAAGACTTGACTAGACCTTCATCTGCAGTACGAAGTGTTTCCAACTCTGCCTCCTGGGTACCGTAATTGGCATTTGATACTTTTTAATTATTGGGGGAGGGGTAGAATTACCTGCCTCTGCCCCTCCCCCATCTAGCACCCACCATGATGTATGCTTTCCAAATGGAATGATGGCAGGAGATAACTTTCTGATTTCAAAATAGGGTGAATTCCCTTTTGGTTAAATATTGCAGTCTCCAAAGTGTCTTGTGGAGTAGATTGAGAGCTTGAAGGAAAGAGGAATAAGTACATATATAGCACCTACTATGTGCTAGGTACTTTACAAATATTATCCATTTGATCCACCTACTATGTGCTAGGTACTTTACAAATATTATCCATTTGATCCACCTACTATGTGCTAGGTACTTTACAAATATTATCCATTTGATCCACCTACTATGTGCTAGGTACTTTACAAATATTATCCATTTGATCCACCTACTATGTGCTAGGTACTTTACAAATATTATCCATTTGATCCACCTACTATGTGCTAGGTACTTTACAAATATTATCCATTTGATCCACCTACTATGTGCTAGGTACTTTACAAATATTATCCATTTGATCCACCTATACTATGTGCTAGGTACTTTACAAATATTATCCATTTGATCCGCACAATAACCCTGCAACCTAAGCGCTGTCACGATCCCCATTTTACAACTGAGGAAACTGAGGCAAACAGAGGTTCAGTGACTTGTCCAGGGTCACACAACTTGTAAGTGTCTGAAGCCAGATTTGAGCTCAAGTTTTCTTGACTCTAGGCCTATCATTATATCTACTGCACCACCTCAGAGGTTGCTTTTTCACATAATAAGATTCAGATTGCCCTCAATGCATTGACCTGTCTTGCTGCCAGTACTTCTCATGTAAATGTAAGTCTTGTTTCATTCTCAACAAGGGGAAGCTAAACTAGAGCTGTGGATCCTGCTAGGAAGGCACAGGGCTAGAATGATGGGATCTGATTTGACCAGAAGTAGCAGGTGTGTTTTTGGACAGGTTTTGAGGGGCCTTTCTCTTCCTCCCTCCCTTTTCCTTGGAGTGTGTTCTGAGACTCTCTCCTTCTGGATGACCATATGGGTCATGCAGCTTGGCTCTTCTTCCTTTCCCTCAAGCTAAGGGGAAGAGTGGAGGTTTCTCCTATACTTCTATTTTACCCTTCCTCCTTCTATTGCAGGGCTTCTGAATCTGGGGTCCACAGATTTAAAGGGGTTAATGGATAGATTATGGAGGGACAATCTATGAATTTGGAATTGTGGGCAGGTAGGTGGCACAGTGCTGGGCCTGGAGTCAGGAAGACTCATTTTCCTGAGTTCAAATCTAGTGTCAGACACTTACAAATTGTGTGACCCTGGGAAAGTTACTTAACTCTATTTGCCTGTTTTCTTATTTGTCAGATGAGTTGGAGAAGGAAATGGCAAACCATTCCAGCATCTTTGCTAAGAAAACCTCAAATGGGGTCACAAAGAGATTGATATGATTGAAACAATTGAATAATAACATGAACTTGAATGGGAAAAATTTACCTGGGAGTTTAGCACTTCCTTTACTAATGAAGGCAGAAAACAAAATATATTTCTGAGGATTCCAGAAACTTCAACAGACAACCAAAGGGTTGTTATCACAAAAAAGATTTAGAACCCATGCTATGGAGTTAAGAATAGGAGGGGAAACTTGGCCTTGCTCTTATGTTTTCTCTTTTTTCCTTCCTTCCTTCCTTCCTTCCTTCCTTCCTTCCTTCCTTCCTTCCTTCCTTCCTTCCTTCCTTCCTTCCTTCCCTTTCTCCTTCCCTCCCTCCTTCCTTCTCTCTCTCCCTCCCTCTCTCTTCTATGAGTTGGGAAGTCCCCATGACCTCATGTATAGGGGAGTCCTAGTGTACCTATTACAGGTATCAATTATAATCCAATGCCTCCTTCCTAGGAATATATGTGCATTGTATTTTTAGGAATGTGGCTAAAATTTCTGTTGTCATTATGTGGAAGCACTTTTGATAGATTTCTATGTTCCTTGAGGAGCTAACAGTTTTCCCTAATATTATATGCGTTTGGTGCCATATTCATTGTAGACTTACTATGCCCTCAGAGTCCATGTGTTTGCAATTCCCTTCGTATAATTTCTCTTTGTTGAACAGAATTAGGTAATTATTTTATGGGGTTGGTTCAGCTTTGCCAAAACTTTCTAATTCTAGCTCTGAGAACAGTAAT
The DNA here is from genome assembly GCF_028372415.1 of Notamacropus eugenii. Taxonomy (NCBI): domain Eukaryota; kingdom Metazoa; phylum Chordata; class Mammalia; order Diprotodontia; family Macropodidae; genus Notamacropus; species Notamacropus eugenii. The sequence goes on along the minus strand of NC_092875.1, from coordinate 49,094,956 downwards.
GAAATTGGCACTACCATTGCTAGAGAGGAATGTTAATCAATTGCCTTATGGAGCCAGTGACTTCTGTGTCTAAAACTCTCCTCCCTGGCTGCCACCACTGTTTGCGATGGCTTCTCCTACTAGAATATACAGCTAGGTCCTTCTCATTATGTACAATGAATACCATAACATAGCCACAGATATTCAAGATCACACTATTCTTTCTTCTAAATTTATTCATTTTTTAATTTATAGAATAAAACAAATATTTCCACAAGATCATACAACAAAAAAGATGATCGCCCATGAAACCACAAATCCACCATGTACTTACCTGCTATTCCTTTAAAATACATAAAAAAGATCATACAAATTTCCTTTTTTCTTTTTTCCTGCCACCACTTGCCCCAGAGATGGCTACCATTAATTACAAATATATATGTGTGTATCATATATATAAAATGCAATTATTCTATACATTCTATACATTCTGTACATGAATTTCACCGTTCTTTCTCTGGATGCAGGTAGCAGCTTACTTCATATGTCTTTTATAGTTAATTTGTTAATAATATTCAACTTATTAGTTCGAAGTTGTTCTTAAAACAGTATCACAGTTACTGCATACAAGAATCCTTGGTTTTGTTTCATTATTTCATGCAAGTCTTTCCATGTTCTTCTAAGATCGTTGAACTCATCATTTCTTACAGCACAGTAGTATTCCATCATGATCATACACCACAACTTGTTCAGTTATTCCCCAAGTGATGGTCATTCCTGAAATTTCCAGCTTTTGTCACCACAAAGAAAGCTACTATAAACATTTTAGAACATGTTGGTCCTTTTCCTATATCCCTATTTTCTCTAATACTCTTCTAAGTTACAATTATGTAAAATATGGTCATTGGTTCCAGCCCAATGGAAATTATGCACAGGGAATTCAAATACATGTGATCTATTCATGAGATTCATTGTTTGAACTAAGCAGGACTTGTAAGTGCCTTGAAGGCAGACACTTCATCTCTCAGCTCTACTCATTTTCTCTGGCTGTCCCCCATGTCCCAAATATTCTCCATCTTCTACTCCACCGACTGATCTCTCTGGCTTCCTTTTTTACTGTTATCGAGTCATTTTTTTCCAGTCATGTCCAACTCTCCATGACCCCATTTGGGGATTCCTTAGCAAAGATGCTGGAGTGGTTGGCGATTTCCTTCTCCAGCTTATTTTGCAGATGAAGAAACTGAGACAAATGGGATTCAGTGACTCACAGTGTCTGAAGCCGGATTTGAACTCACAAAGATGAGTCTTTCTGACTCCAAGCCTGGCACTCTATCCACTGTGCTGCCTAGTTGCCCCTGACTTCCTTTAATTCCCAACAAAAATCCCACCTCTACAGGAAGCTTTTCCCAATCCCCCTTAACTCCAGTGTTTTCCCTGTTAATTATTTCCTATTTATCCCGCATGTAACTTGTTTATATATATGAAATTTGTTTATGTGTTGTCTCTTGCCATTAGACAGTGAGTTCCTTGAGGGCAGGACTGTCTTTTGCCTCCTTTTACATCCCCAGCACTTAGCCAAGAGCCTGGCACATAGTAGGTACTTAATAAATATTTGTTGATTAATTCATTGATTGTTGTGGTATTGCCCAAGCTTACCACAGTGCCTGGTAAGTGCTTATTTTTTAAAGTTATTTACTCATTTATTTAAAAGTTTTAAAAGATCCCAAGAGACCTAGTAAGCAACATATTTAGTGTTCCACAGGATAATAGCTGGTGGAAGTTGGGTAAATTTTCCCTCTTTGTAGACCCTTTATCAATACTGCTGTACTGGTTATGATTATGGATTTGGGTGACACACTTTTATCTCATCTAGCCTATAAGGATAGCAGCCACTTACAGGCTCGATCCCACTGCTAATCATCATGGCAGCTGTGGTCTGTTTTGTCTCTGAGCTGGACCAGTCTGCCCCCTTCTCAGCCAATCTGGTGGCCCCATGTTCCTGGAAATTCACCATATAGGTGCAAATTTATTGGCACCTGATTAGCTTTCGCCCTGCTGCAACTTCGAACTCCCAAGTTCAAGTGATTCATCAACCTCAGCCTTCCCAATAGCAGGAGTTACAGGAATGTGCCACCATATCTAGACAAGAAAGATAATCTTATTGAGTATGTAGTCTAGAGACATATTGAACAAGCATTTGTGTAGCTTTGAGCATCATAGAACATCTCATTCCTTCCCCTTGTATATTCAGAGGCTCAGGAAAACACTAGCCCAACTTGATTCATGCTTTGAGGAATTCCAGCATTGATCATGTTTGGGGAGATGATTCAATACCTTCCCTGAACCTGATATTTTCCAGAAAGGCGTTCAATCTCTGAAGGTTCAGCTTGCTCAAGCAAGGGGTGGTTTACATTCGCTGAAACCTAACAGTCATTTTTCCAGAATTCAGCAGGCTTTAACAAGGGTCACTAGTATTGGAGAAGTTTGTGGAAGTTTCCCTGAACTTCTCTAACCAAGATACGGGGAGAGGATGGAGTCTGGTTGTGAATGCCATCCTTGGAAGGAACCTCAGACAACAGGCTAAGGATAAGGTTCCTTATATGTAGGAAAATTAGTGAGAGTCCAAATTAGGCCCTGCGCCTGAGAAGACAGGAAATGGAATATGATAACAAGGAAAATCAAGAAGACCAATTTGGCTATACATCTTAAATTACAACATAATTTTCATTGTCTTCATCGTTATTATCACTGTATGTTAGCGAAAGCACTGGATGAAAGAATTTACCTAGTCCTTGGAGGAAGGGTAGATTTGCAATAGTGGAAAGAGGGAAGGAATTATTCCAGGTGGGAGAGACATCCAAAGCAAGGAAAATCTTGGGGAAAGCAGTAAGTCTGATTATTAAGGGAAATGTGGAGATTAGCCAAGATGGGAAAAGAGGGAATACTCAGACAGTTATAGGAAGTGGCATTGAATAGGGGAAGAGGGAAGATTGTAGAGATCTTCAAATGCAACTTTGAAGAGTCTGGACCCCATGATGAGGCAATTTGTTAGAAACCCTACAATAACACTGAGACATATAACTGAAGAATTTACACAGTGATTTCCAACAGAGTAGGCATTCTCAAGATGCCCAATTCTGCAAAGGAAGAATTTGTTCTCTCTCTCCTCTCTGGTCTGGGATGCATAGCAGTCATAATCTGGAAATGTGTTACTCATGGATTTATTTTATGGAAGATGCAAATACAAGTAGAGACAGATGTGAACCCAGTGTAATTACATTTTCCCAATATTCAAACGAAAAATGAATGAGAAGTGGGAGTGATTTGCATGGCCTATAATTATTGTGCTCTCCACCAAATGTAACCTCCCAAAACTTTATATAAATACCAAGCAGAGTATGTTTGTACATATTTAAATCAAGTATCGGGTGGCCCCTTTGAAGGACATTGATAAATTTTGTGAACTTTGCGAAATTCAGGCATCCTATAAACAGAGTAAGTCACAATTTTAATTTGTTTGAAAGGTTAAATTATGTACAGAGGGAGTGGTCAAGGCATCCATGTAGAGATATATTCATCTTTGGCTAGGTTTTTCTGTACATGTAGTCTTTCTCTCCCAACTACTAAGTCAGGGTTCCATAAGTTACATGAATTGCCTCCCTCAGAGTCCTCTCAATCATCTTGACAATGGTTCCTTTAGGACCTAAGCAAGGCAACTTGTTACCTCCCTAGCCCTAAATTCCCTCCCAGGAGGGTTTAGGAGACTGGAGTTCTTGCTTACTCTGTTTCAGTGAGTTTGTCACTGAGTGAATATAAGGTATTTTCTAACACTTCCATTAAAAAATTCTGAATTTAAAGGCACCCACATCTGAAATATTCCATTGAGTTCCTGGATCCTGATTTTAGAAAGGATATTGATCAGCTGGAGAGTTTCCAGAGAAGATCTATCAAGATGTGAGGGCCTTTGGTTTATGCCATATGAGGACCTATTGAAGAAACTGGGAATATTTAGACTGGAAAAGAGAATTGTCAGAGATACTGTGGCTATTCACAAGTATTTGATAGCCTGTCACCTAGAACAATGATTAGCCTATTCTGCTTGGACCTAGAGGACAGACCTAGGTGTATGAGTGGAAACTGCAAAGAAACAGATTTAGACACTCAAAACAATTTTCTAACAAGAGTTGTTCCAAAGGTTACTGGGTTGTCTAAGGTTGTGAGTTCCTTTTTAAGCAGAGGCTGATGGCTACTTATCAGATATATTGTAGAAACATTCTTACTTGCACCCAAATTGAACTAGATGCCTGCTAAGTTCCCTTCCAGCTATGAGATTCAATAATTCTACATGAATTGGAAAGTGTTCAACTCACCAGAAGATGTTGGAAGCCAACATTCACATGAATTCACAAGAAGCCTCTTATGGGGAACAGGATTGTTCATGAGTCTCTTGGACCCTATGTTCAAAGCTAAGAAAAGTTTCCATGTTTTTGGCTGGACCTAATATCTCATTTTCAGGGGTATTAGAGATTTCTCAGATCTTGCTTGAAATTCTTTGGTTCTCAATGTTGATCCTAGAATAGGTATGAGCATTATGAAAAGCAATTTGGAATTATGATTTAAAAATGACCAAAATGCTGATATCCAAGCTGAGTCTTCTTAGAGGTAGAGAGGATAAGGAAGTGTGTCACAGGCTTATCAAGGGAAAGGGAGGGTGGCATGTATAAACGTGCAGGGGTCAAAATGGAATATCAATTTCAGGGAACACCTAGGAGCCCAGTTTGACTGAAATGTATAATACACAGAACTGAAGTATCATAGATGTAGAGCTGGAAGGAATATTAGAGGTCATCAAGGTCAATCCCTTCATTTTTACAGTTGAGTAAACTGAGGCCTGGAGAGGATAAATGACTTGCCCAAAATCACACAGCTAGCAAACATCTAAGTCAGGATTTGAACTGTCTCTCTTCCTCCAAGCCTTAGATTTCTATTCACTATGCCATGTAAGATGGGAGTGGAGGGTGGGGATTATCTATAATAAGCCAGAAGAAGTAGGTTGGAGTTGGGTTGAGGAGTATTAGACATTTTCCTTGCAACAATCCTGTGAAGTTAGTGGTTTATTTAATATTCTCATTTGACAGATGAGGAAACTGAGGTTAAGAGAAGAATAATAGGACCAGGGGTAAGGCCTTCTAATTTAAGATCTAGTGCTCTTGCTGTGATGTCACACAGCCTCACACAGTGTATTTATAAAGTGCTAACCAAGCATTTTTTATCCGTTGTTCCAAGAATCCAAGTCCCAAATTGAGGCAAAAGGAACCACTTTCCACATGAAGCCTTTCTTTATGTTTACAACATAGAGAACCTCAGGAAGAGTGTTGCCTCAAACTCAGTGCCTTTTCCACTCGATCCTCCACACTGCCTAACTTTCTCCTTTTCAAAGTCCTGCTCCTTTGTCATCCCCAATGTGTGGAGGCAGAAATAGCACTGCCTTCTGGGATTCATTCTTGTCTTTCCTCCTTAGGTCTAGCCAAGCCCATGGGTCTGGTAGAAGGGCCAGGAGGACTAGGCCAAGGTGGCATGGCAGCCACACTCCGAGATGACAGCCATGAGTCAGAAACCAAATACGAAGAATACGGATACAATGCGCAGCTGAGTGACCGGATCTCCCTCGACAGGAGCATCCCAGACTACAGACCCAAAAAGTAAGTAGGAATCAATACTTTGCTCTGAGGCTTGGGGAGGGGCAGGAGAAGAAGAGAGAGAAGCCTTAAAGCACAGTCATGAGCCCTGGAAGGTCCCTGCATCAGATGGTGTTCTACTAGATTGTGTTGCCAAGACCAGATGGTGGGGCTCACACTGGTGGGTCCAGCAGCCTGTATCCTCCTGGAAGGATAACTCTGTTTCCAAACCTCTTTCATATTCCCCTTCACATGGTGATAATCTCTGTCTCTATGTATGCTATTTGCTCTTGTCGGAATACCTTTCTCTTAACCCATTCCTTCACCAAATTTTATTCATTGTTCAAGGTCCAGCTCAGATTCCTCTTCTCCAGGAAGCCTATTCTGACCACATTAGACATCATTGGTGTCTTCCCTAAATGGTCAATCAAGCAACAAGTATTTATTAAACAGTTACTAAATATGTGTTAGCTTCTGAGAGAGGTGCTGGGGAGAAGGGAGTAAGGAAGAAAGCAAGGCAAGGAGGGAGGAAGAAAGAAAGGAAAGAAGGAAGAAAGGGAATAAGGAAGGGAGGGAAAAGAAAGAAAGGAAGGAAGGAAAGAAGGAAAGAAGGAAGGAAGGAACAAGGAAGGAAGGAAGGAAGGAAGGAAGGAAGGAAGGAAGGAAGGAAGGAAGGAAAGAAGGGAGAGAGGGAGAGGGAAGAAAGAGGGAGAGGGAAGGAAGAGGGAGGGAGAAAGGGAAGGAAGAAGGAAGGGAGAGAAGGAGGGAGGAAGGAAAGGAGGGAGGAAAGAAAAAAGGAAGGAAGAAAGGAGGGAAGGAAGGAGGAAGAGAAGGAAATGTCTGCCTCCGAAGGATTTACATTCTATCAGCTAGGATAAGCAATTATTGTAGTTATTATCCATTCCACCTTTGGGGTCCTTAATCACCAGCAGTCTTGATTTATTTGATTGTATCATGTTTGTCCCTTGTTCTTCAAGTAGATTGTGAGCTTCCTGCGGGTAAGCAACTTGCCGTATCTTCTTTGATATCCCTCATTGGTCTGACCCTATACCAGAGCTGATTACAGCTTGCAAACCTAACCACAGTTACATTTGCCTCTTTTTTAAAAGTTTAATTATTTTTGTTTTTAATTATAACTAACTTGACAAAAGCTAACACAAACATTTTCGTACGTGTTGTTTAGACGCTTTCAGTTGTATCTGACTCTTTGTGACCCTATTTGGGGTTTTCTTGGTAAAGATACTGGATTAATTTGCCATTTCCTTCTAATACCTCATTTTACAGATGAGGAAACTGAGGCAGAGAGCCCAGGGTCACACAGCTAGTAAGTATCTGAGGCAAGATTTGAACTCAAGATTAGTCTTTCCGACTCCAGGTCTGACACTCTATCCACTGTACCACCTAGTTGCCCATTTTTAAATGTAAATAACAGCAAAAGAGGAATGGATATGAAATTTTAAGTTTCTACTGCAGACAGGTAGTATATTTAAGCTTTTAAAATTATTCATTTATTTTTACATTCTTTTTCTTTAAATTTTGAGTTCCAAATTCTTTTTCACCATCCAACCCATTCCCACACCCACTGAGAAGGCAAGCAACATATCAACTATACATGTGAAATCATGCAAAACATTTCCATATTAGCTATGTTTCCCCAAAAAGCAAGAAAAATAAAGTAAGAAAATTATACTCCAATTTACTCTCAGAGTTCATCAGTTCTCTCTTTAGAGGTAGATAGCATTTTTTTTTATCATGAGTGCTTTGGAATTATACTGGATCTTTGTATTATTGATCAGAGTAGCCAAATCTTTCATAGTTAATCATGATTATAAAATTGTTGTTACTGTGTACAATGATTCCCTGGTTCTTCTCACTTCATTTTGCATCAGTTCATATAGGTCTTGCAATGTGTTTTGTTTTCTGAAACCACCCACCCCTTGTCATTTCTTACAGTACAATAGTACTTTATCACAATCATATGCCACAACGTGTTCACCCATTCCCCAATTAATGGGCATCCCCTCAATTTTCAACTCTTTGCCACTATAAAAAAGCCGTTATAAATATTCTTGTACCTATAAGTCATTTTCCTTTTTCTGTGATCTCTTTGGGATACAAACCTAGCAATGATATTTCTGTGTCAAAGGGTAGGCACAGTTTATAGTTTCAAATTGTTCTCCAGAATGGTTGGATCAGTTAACAATCCCCCCAGAAGCTTATTAGTTTAACTATTTTTCCCTCATCTCCTCCAGAATTTGTCATTTCTGATAGGTGTGAGATGGTACCTCAGGGTTGTTTAATTTTCATTTCTCAAATCAATAGTGATTTAGAACAATTTTTTTCAAATGACTATAGATAGCTTTGATGTCTTCTTCTGAAAACTGCCTGTTTGTATCCTTTGTCCATTTATCAGTTGAGGAAGGACTCTTTTTTTTTTATAAATTTCCTCAATTCTATATTCAATACATATATATATATTTGAAAAATGAAGCCTTTGTCAGAGAAACTTGCTGTTAAAATTTTCACGTTTTTTCATTTCTATGGTACCTTTTCGCATAATGTAGTTTCCCTGATTATCTCTTTAATTAGGTCTATTTTTGCTTTTGCTTCATCTGAGATCATGATTGCTACCCCTGCCTTTTTACTTCAGATGAAGCAAATTAGATTCTGCTCCAGCCCTTTATTTTAACTCCCTGTGTGTCCTTCTGTTTCAGGTGTGTCTCTTATAAACAATATTATTGAATTCTGGTTTCTAATTCATTTTGCTATCTGCTTCTGTTTTATGGGAGAGCTCATCCCATTCACTTTCATAGTTATTTCTGTGTATTTCCCTCCATCTCATTTTCTTGTTTTTCCCTCCTCCCTCATCCCCTCCTCGTCCTCTTTCTTCTCCTTCTTCCTTTCTTTCTTCTCCTTCCTTTCTTTTCCTTCTCCTTCTCTTTCTTCTTCTTCTTCTTCTTCTTCTTCTTCTTCTTCTTCTTCTTCTTCTTCTTCTTCTTCTTCTTCTTCTTCTTCCTCTTTCTCATAAAAGTGAGGTTCAACCATTGTCCACCCACCCCATTTCCCCTCCATTGTAAAAACTCTTCCTTGTATACTTCTTTTATGTGAGAAAATTTTTCCATTTTCCCTCACCCTTCCCCCATCTCCCAGTGCATCTCTCTCACCCCTTCAATTTATGTTTTTGCATCTCATTCCAATATAATAGACCCACACCCATGCTTTCTGTCTATGCAAACTCCTTTTAACTGCCCAATAATGCTAAAGTTTTGGGAATTATTTGTATCATCTTCCCATATAAGAATATAAACAGTCTAACTTTATTGAGCCCCTTACAATTATTCTTTCGTATTTACCTTTTTATACTTTTTTTCAGTCTTCCATTTGAATATCAAATTTTCTATTCATCTCTGTTCTTTTCATCAGGAATGCTTGAAAATTCTTTATTTCATTAAATATTCCTTTTTCCCTGAAGGGTTACACCTAGTTTTGCTGGGTAGACTATTCTTGGTTGTAATCATAGCTCCTTTGTCTTCCAGAATATCATCTCTCTGCTCCTTTAATGTGGAAGTCATTAAATTCTGTATGATCCCGACTGTGTGTGAATTATTTCTTTCTGGCTGCTTGAGGTATTTTCTCTTTGATATGGGAGCTTTGAAATTTGGCTATAATATTTCTGGGAGTTTCCATCTTGGAATCTCTTTCAGAAGGTGATTGGTAGATTCTTTCAATCTCTATTTTACCTTCTGTGGGCAGCTAGCTGGTGTAGTGGATAGAGCACAAGTGCAGGAGTCAAGAGGACCTGAGTTCAAATCTCATCTCAGACACTTAACATTCACTAGCTGTGTGACCTTAGGCAAGCCACTTAACCCCAATTGCCTCATCCTGGGTCATCTCCAGTCATTCTGATGAATATCTGGTCACTGAATTCAGATGGCTCTGGAGGAGAAGTGAGGCTAGTGATCTGCACAGCCTTCACTCAAAAAACAAAAAACAAAGTCAAGTGCAAGTTATGTCATTATTTCTCTGATGGCATGATCTTTCTTGGCAACAAAGGATGAACACATTTTATCTTCTGGATCTAAGATCTTGAATTTTTTAAAATATTAATCTAGGCTCTTTCTTTGATCATGACTTTCAGATAGTCCAATAATTCTTAAATTATCTCTTTTTAAATAGATCTATTTTCCAGGTTAGTTATTTTTCTGGTGAGATATTTTCTTCTATTTTTGTCATTCTTTTGACTTTGTTTTATTGTTTTTTGACATCTCATGGAATCATTAGCTTCCATTTGCCCAATTCTAATGTTTAAGAAATCATTTTCTTCAGTGAGCTTTTGTACTTCTTTTTCCATTTGGCCATTTCTGCTTTTTCAGGAGTTCTTCAGTGAATTTTTGTGCCTCACTTACCAAACTATTAATTCCCTTTTCATTATTTTCTTGCATCACTCTCATTTCTTTCTCTGTTTTTTCTTCTACCACCTTCATCTCTTTCTTTAAGTCTTTCAGGAATTCCTACTGTGTTTGGGTTCAATGAGCATTTTTCTTTGAGTCTTTGGTAGTTGGTTCCTCATTGTTGTCTTTTTCTGAGTTTATGCCTTTATCTTCCCTGCCACCACAGTGGCTTTCTTTCTAATGGTCAAATTCTTTGTTGTTGTTGTTGTTTGTTGTTGTTTGTTAATTTTCTAGACTATTTCTTGCCTTTGAACTTTATGTTAAAGTTGAGTTCTGTTCACCTACGGGTAGGGAGACACTTTTCCAAGCTTCAGGCTTTTTCATGCTGCTGTTTTTAGAGCTAGTTCTGGGATTCTGCAAGTATGAGATGCTTTCAGGGTGGTGTGAACCTGCGAGAGATAAATTTACTGCTTTTCTGGTCTTTAATCTGTTCTTTATCCAGGAAGGGCCCCTGCTCCCCTGAAGTCCTAAGTACCAGTACTCCTCTTTCTTTTGGAACTGTGACCTTGCTCCCATGTGACTGCTAGTACTAGTCTCTGCCCTGGAACTGTGACCCAGAACTGTGTATGGCAATATATGTATGCCAATCAGCATCAGCTGTATCCAGTGCCAGCAAAAGGTCCCCATGATCTCTTTCTGATCAGTTATCTGACCCCTCTTACCATCTCTGGGCTGACAGATCCCAAAGCTGCTGCTGTTGCAGCTGCTGTTGCTACTGAAGGCTTCCTTCCATCTGGGTGTCAGATTTCTTTTGCCAAACTTTTAAGTCACTAGCTCAGCTGCTCCAAAATTTGATTTTTAAAGTTGTTTGGGAGAAAAATAAATTTGTTTGAAGACGTGGGAGAGTTCAGTTAGGTGGCTGCCCCCAATTCACCATCTTGGCTCTGCCTACGTACAGATTACATTTCTAAATGTATAAAATAAATTCAGCTTGCTAACTTCTAAGCTGTCCTTCTGAACTTCCTTCTTTCCATTTTCTTTAGTGAAGTATTTTTTTAATTCTTCAATTACATTCTTTTCCTCTCCTTTTTCTAAATTCACCTCCGTTCTTTCCCTGACTATCAACTAAGAAGTTCATCAGTTATGAAAGAATGAGATCTTAATATTTGTTAGCATAGAAAGTTTTCTCATCCCTGGAGGGTAGAAATAGGAGCACGGAGTGGAATTTTTAGAGAGTCAGGGTTAAGCGTGGCATAAGCCCTGCTGACAATTAGAGCTGTCCAAAAGTCAGGTGGGTGGTCCCAAGAGGCAATGAGCTCCCTATCACTGGACATCTTTGAGCAGAGGCTAAATGAAAATGCTGAAACTAGGACATGATGACCAGAACCTAATCCAGGGCACCCATATTTAGAGTGGATGTAGACAGCATTCATGCTCTCCCTCGAAGCTAAGGAATAATTGAGCTTTGCACCTAGTTAGCAAGTATAATCACTGAAAATAGGAAGCAGCTAAATACCATGCTTCCATCCCCACCCCATCCCTTAGCTGAGTCTCCCCAGGTGATTTTTGCCTTGGGCCACTCTGCTCTGCTCTCTCCTCCAAGGTGAAATCATCCCAAGGGATGATCTATGGGATTGTATGGTCTCTTCCTATGGGGTTCCTATCCTCCCTTCAGAATTTTGTATTCTGGGATCTCTATTTCCCTCTGTAGAGCCTTGTGTCCTAGGATCTCTTTTCTCTTAAATGAATTTGTTTGAAAAAACTTATTCAAAAGCATATTTTTGAGAAGTTTGTTTCAGGTGTCAAAATTGCTAGTTACACCTCTGCTGAAAGATCACTTGTTGATGTTGTAAAGAATGTTGGGTGGATTAGATGACCTCTGAGAGTCTGTGATTCCCTATGATGCTTATATATGGAGCTTATTTAAAATGAGGGGTGACTACATTCAAATGTCAGCTATGTTAAATCAAGTGAAATGTTAGACTGGGTAAAGTGCATTTGCTAAATATGTTTGACATTGTCGTATATGATACTGTGCTGTGTAAAGTCCAAACAAAAGAAGGATTTACTCCTCTTTGAAAACAGGATTGTTCTAATTCCTCCCAAATCTCGTAACACTATAAACTTCAATTAAATCAATGGCAACAAGAGGCATCAGCAAAAACATCCACACTGGAAAAACAAAGTGGATGAGTCATGTTGTCCAAAGTATGACATGTAGCTGAATGGGAAGTTCATCAAGTTAGTCCACTGATACATGTGTCTTGTCCAGGTGCTATGAGAAAGGATCTGGGTCCCAAATCAAAAAGGTAGAAGGGAGGATTGGGCTATTTACATTAGGACAATACTTTCAGTCAGTCATCCAATAAGCAATTATTAAACCCCTACTATGTGCCAGGTACATAGTATGATGCTGTGGCGCTAAGCAATAAGGATACAAAGAAAGGCAAAGCACTGCCCGGAGCTCATATTCTAATAGAGAGACAATATGCAAACAGTACTATACAAATTATATACAAGATGAAATGAGGAGAATGAACAAAAGAAAGGAACTAACATTAAAGGGAACTGGGAAAGACTTCTTGCAGAAGATGGAATTTTGACTGAGATCTGAAGGAAGCTATGGAGGCCAAGAGATGCAGATGAGGAGGTAGAGAATTACAGGCATGGTGACAAACAGTGGAAATGCACAGAGTAGAGAAAGGGGGTCAGTGAGGGCTGGAAGAAGTTGGGAGAGTCAGTGATCGCCAAGGGGAGGAGGCATGCCCCTTCATGTTGATGCCGTAGGGTAAAGCCCCATCTACCCCATGTTAGTTATAGTTGTGCTTGGACACAATAAGTAACATTATCATAGACAAGTGTCACCAGAAAAGATGGTTCAATCTTGTGGCAAGAAACAACAGGTGACCAGCCCCTGCCTTCCCCTGAGGTAGTAATAGACTCAGGAGCACAATGAAAATATATACAGCCATGCATGTACACACACACACATGTATACATGACCGTAGTGTTTACCTATATATGTATTACATGTGTGCAGATATGTATTATAGGTATATATAGTATGTATATGTACTCATGTGTGTAGATTGTGTACATACATGCATGTATATTTATGTACACGTATGTACACGTGTTTGTAAAATGTTGAGACTATGAATTGCACCAGGGAAGGGTGCCTTGACTCTGATGAAGTTATGGATGCTACAAAGCATTAAAAGATTTGTATTTTGCTGTGTATCATGATAGTAAGAATGTTGGGCTTGGAGTAGAAAGACCAAGAAGCCTGACTTAGATGCTTGCTGGCTGCATAATCCTGAGAAAGTCAAGATCTAAGGGTCTTAGATGCAGACCTGGCAGGAACCTTAGATTCTATCTTATCCTATCCCCTCATTTTACAATTGATAGAGGAACTATGCCCAAGGTTACCTATGTTGTTAAGTGGCAAAGATTGGATTCAAACTCAAGTCCTTTGACACCCAGTCTACTGCTCAGTCACTTATTTTTTTAGGAGCCTCAGTTTTCTCTTCTGTAAAATGAAGGTAGTAATACTGATTCCACCTATCTCATAGGGTTGTGGTGATGAAAACACTTTGTGGACCTTGAAATGCTACTGAACCATGAGTTATAATTATACCCTTAATGATAAAGAGCCATGAATCAGGCAGGTAAGGTTGCGATACAGTAGTCTTACCACCTCACCACACAGGTTTGAATCACTCACTAATTTCCAATAATTATTTCCTGCTTAAAAACCTCCCTGGGGTTCCCTAAGGGAGATGAAACTCAAATAAAGTACCTTATTAAGTGGGTTCAAAAGCACTTTAATAAAGTTTAACCAAGCATGGCTTCGGGGCTCTGGGAAGGAGTGGGAGGCAAGTTTAGTAAAATTCCTTCCATTGGTTTAAACAGCTGGAAACCAGACCCAGGAGATGGAAACTAGGAGAAAGATGAGCTGTAGTTGGCAATGTATCCTGGGCAGGAGCCTGAAGCTCAGGAGAGATTGAGTGATGACAAAACCACAGCTCTTTGGGGCCACTGACAACACAGGGATCCTGTCCAAGTTTCCAAATCTCATGGATCATTTTTCAAAGAAGAGGATAAATGGGGTTACGTTGAAAAGAATACTGGCTCTGTAGCCAGAGGAACTGAGTTCAAATCTTGCCTCTGATACTTACTACCTGTGTGCACTTTGGCAGTCTAACAATCTCCCCAGGCCTCAGTTTACTCATCTGTACAATGAGTGATTTGGACTAGATGGCAGTGAAGTTTCTATCAGCTTTCAGACTTTGAGCCTATGATCCTAATGATATTGCTTCATGTTTTTGTACTTTACAAAGAACGACTGTACCCATGATCTCATTTGGATTTCATTGAAACTCAACCTTGTTAAGGAAGGTATGATTAACCCCAGTAGGCTGTTGTTCAATCATTTCTGTTGTATCTGACTCTTCATGACCCTATTGGGGGTTTTCTTGGCTAAGAAACTGGAGTGGTTTGCCATTTCCTTCTTCAGTTCATTTTACAGATGAAGAAACTGAGGCAAACAGGGTTAAAGTGACTTGCCCAGGATTACACAGCTAGTAAGTATCTGAGGCCAGATTTGAACTCATGAGGATGAACCATCCTGATTCCAAGTCCAGCGTTCTATCCATTGTGTCACCTAACTGCTGGAATACACATATATATGTATAGGTACACATATGTATGTATGCATGCACATATTATGTGTATTTTTTTACTTCCTCAAAAAGACTCAGAAGGAAGTAGTAACTGAGGGCATATGAGGGTAAAGGAATAGTTTGCATACTGAAAGAAGGAATGCGTGAATGGTATTCAGTCATTCTAACTTGCCTAGGTGTAAAGACTGGGACCATTGCTTAGAAGGAACAGTCAGCACATCTTGGCAGCTAACCAGTGACTAGTCCTTCTGCAGTGTCACTTAAGTGGGGATGCAGACCCAGCCAACCAAGTAGTTGGAAATGTGATGATTATCATAGAGACATGTTGGCCTGGACAACATCACCCCAAAAGAACTATAACACTTGGCTTTAAAATGGCAGCAGCAGTGAGGAGGTAGCAGAAATGGAATGCACTGGGAGCAGAGTGGATGGAGCCTCAAAGTCATGAGCAAAAGAGCAGAGGATGGCAAACGCATACAATCGGGAAAGAAAGGGCAAGATAGCATATGGACCTGGGGGGATCTGGAAGAGCTAGAGACAGCAGGAACAGGGCAATGGAAAACCAAAGTGGGAAAGAAAGGTCAATACGGAAGGAAGATCTGGCCTCAAAACCTTGGAAATGGAACAGAAAGAGAAATTATTCACAGAGACTAAATCAGGAGGCATAAAAGTAAATAATAAAAATAATAAATAGGAAGAAATAGAAAAATAATAACTAGAATAAAAATATAATACAAATATAAATAAATATAAAGGACTTGACCTTCCCTGGTTCTGGGAGTCATTTGTTCTGTCCAGATCTGGGGGCAGGGTGGTTGACTTCAGCAGAACTGAGTTCTTTCCCTCATGGGAGTGAGGTGAAGGATGGTGGTATACAAGTAGAAGGACTATATAGCCCCCTGGGGGACCTCAAGACATTGGAGGTGGGCTCGCCAGAGCGGTGAGTTTGGGGGCTCCAAAGTAACGTTGATCTTGAAGTTTTCCTACTCTTGGTGGTTTCAGAAACCCAGGGTAGCAATGTGTGATTGAATGACTGTATAGATACGTGGAAGAGATGAGGTCACCAGAGGGAAAGGGTCTCCTTGATTGTCTATGGGTTTGTATATGAATCCTCCCTCTATCCTTGGTTATATACAATAAACTTGTTCTATGCTGTGTTCTTTGTTATCCTGGTGCTCGCAGGGGAAGTGAGAGTGCGTAGAAAGGAGGCAAAAATAAGGCTGGGGAGGATGTTAGTATACATGATAGACTGAAGATGTGGGGATGGAATAGGGATGACCTCGGTTCTGAAGAAAGTGATAGCCAGCAGGGCTGACCTGACTTCCGGCTATGGCCTGACCTCCCTGACCTAGGCCTGGCTCCCTCCCTGTTTATTGAACCTACTCTTTTCCCACTCCCTTGCTTTACCAAGCCTTGAACAATATGGCTGTCTGTGCAGAACCTGCTGCAGCAGCTCCCAGGGCACTCTCCTAGTTCCAAACAGAATTAATTACAGGAAATTATCCATTGGAAATGGCTGCTCACGTGCTTACAATAAAGCTCCAAATCTGCAAAAAACGTTTAGAAAATGGATCCCAAGGTGGCATTCTCTGGACTCCCCTTAGTCACACAGGGGAGAGGTTTGGTTTTTTTTTTTCTCTTAAAAACAAAATTAGGTTAAAAAATAAGCTCAGCCTTGTCTCTTTTGTCCCATAGGGAAGGTTGTTTGGGACTTTGGAGGACCTCATGATCCAACTAACTCAGGTGTCTGAACCCAGAGTTTTCTAAATCCAGGTTTAGTATAGTATGTAGTGAATATCTTACATGTCCAGGTCCAAAATTGTGCTGTCTCTCAAGCAAAGGACTAGCTTACTCCAACTGGTCCCCCTGCCTCTGATCTCTAGGCCCTCAAATCAATGATCCACATAGTTGCCCAAATAATCTCCCTAATGCTTGTCTGACCATGTCACTCCCATGCTCAAATATCATCAATGGCTCCCTATTGCCTATAGGATAAAATGCAAATTCAGCACAGTCGATTTGTGCTAGTATTAAAATTATTAATTACAATACATATTACTTATAATTAATTATTGATAATAAAAATCAGAAAATAAACTACCTATTGCTCATTCTCTTGTCCTGTTCTCTCCCAGATCTGTACATTCTACAAACCATTTCCCATTCTTGGGGTGAACTCCCCTTCTCATTTCCACATGTCCATATCCTTATCTTCATTCATGGCTCAGCTCAGACACTTCCTCTTCCATAAAGCCACCATCCCATCCCTAGGTCCAAACTCCCTCCCCTCTACATCCCTGCCAAAGCTGAAAAGGGAAACCCCCTCCTTCAATTTTCCTTTGTCTTCAGACCTCACGTACATTACAGTATAGCAGGTTAATTTGTGTGCACTCAGTAGATGCCAGCCCATTTCACTGTATGCTCCTTGAGGGCATACATGTGTTGAATTGTTGGGGTTTTTTATCTTCATAGAGTTATAACAATGGAAATGAAAATCATCTGAGAATAGCCCCATCATCCTATCTGCTCTCCCGAGGATGAAGTCTGCCTCCAGAGACAGTTGTGCGGTCCTAGTACTTTTATTCAGCTAAGAAAGCACTTGTTTTCTCCATCTATGTACTAGCCCATGGGACACTAAATATAAAAGAAGTAAACGAGTAATTTGTCCTGAGATCATTTTTCTTGTTGTTCAGTCATTTCCAACTCTTCTTGACCCAATTTGGAATTTTCTTGATAAAGATACTGGAGGTTTTTTGCCATTTCCTCCTCCAGCTCATTTTACAGATGAAGAAACTGAGGCAAACAGGGCTAAGTGACCTTCCCAGGGTCATGCAATTAGTGTCTGAAGAAAGATTTGAATTCAGGACTCCCAGCTCCAAGCCGGTGCTCTGACCACTGTACCACCTAGCTTAACCCAATCAAAAGAGATGAGAAGAAAGAGATAGTAACAGATGGCATTTATGTTGTGATCTAAGGTTTGCAAAATACTTAAGAGGTGACATATCATCATTTAGAGCAGGAAGGGATGTGGGGGATCATTTTGTCCAGATTTCCAGTTGAGTATTCTAGTGAATGGAGCCCTGGATTTGGAGACAGGAAGGGCTGAGTTCAAATTCAGTCTTAGACACTTCCATGCTCTGACTCCAGGTAAGTGATTTAACTTCTCTATGCCTCAGTTCCCTCCTCTATAAAATAGGGATGATAATGACACCTACTTACTTCTCAAGGTTGTTGTGAAAATCAATTGAGATAACATATATAAATGATTTTCACACATTAAAGCATTATTTAAATGCTTGTTGTTAAAATTATTATTGGTTTTATTTCAATAATATATATTACCTAAGCTCACCCAAGAAATAAATAGCAGAGCCAAGATTTAAACCCACATCTCTCCTGACTATATCTAGGCATTCGATAATTCGTTAAATCAAATTGAGTGGAGTTGATTAGTGGCTGGGGCGCTTTCTTGCAGAAGAACTTCCTTCAGACTCAGTCTCCCAAAATAGTCTGTTTGCCAAGGTATCTTTCTACCACGCTCTTAAAGAACTAGACAAGGAAAGGTCTGCAGAAGCTATATTCAATGTTTTGAGTGGATGTAGCTTTTTCAAAACTTCCAGGCTCATCTGTGCCAGGAGTCAATAGAGCTCGATGGAATGTACCTCACGCCCCATGCCCCACCAGAGAAAAGTTCACAAGAGTCTCAACCATCCGACAGCATGAGATTTTTTTTAATGAAATGGTGACCACTGAGCGAAGACCTTTTATCTTCTTGATCTGTATGTGGCTGGTTGCCCAATGCCCAGAGGCAGCTGATCAATAGCCCTGGTAGCAACAGGGGCATTCAACCTAGCTCTTCCATCTCTTCATCAGCTAAAAGGATAGCCCAACCAGAACTGTTTGTATTTGGAAAACATCATGTGGATGAGCTAATATATTCATGTTGAAAGGAGTCAAATATTCTACCCCCAGGATCAAAATTTAAAACACACACACACATTCCAGAGTGGAGGAGGAGACTCATTAATTCTGTCTCCTTTTTCACCCTGAGGTGTGCGGTTTCCGCGGCTGTAAATACTTCATTGCAGCAGTGAAAGAATTGGATCTCTGGGGGTTTGAAGGGTAATTAATACTTCCCCTGCTCAGTCTAAGCTTACTCATTTTAAAGGTTTTTCAAGTGCTTTAAATGGGCGACAATGCAAGAAACAGGAAACAAGAGGAGGCTGCCCATCTCAGCAACCCAAGAAGTCCGCTACAGGTTCAGTCTGAGGGCCCACACACGCTTCTGTGGGGACATGGGGTTGGATAAGGTCAAGTCAAGATACAGCTGAGGTAGAATGTGGAGAGGGGTCAAAATTCAGTGTTTGTGAAGGGGGAAAGTCCTTATTGCCAGTCACTGGATTGTAATATTAAGAACTAGAAAAGAAACCATGAAACAATAGGATTCTAGATTCAGAAGAGACGTCAGGCCACCCTTCATCCTTCATTTTACAGATAAAGAAACTGAGGTTAAGTGACTTGCCCAAAGTCAGGAGTCGAACTCAGGTTCATTGACTCAAAAGTCAATGTACTTTTAAAAAATTTTTATTTTATTTTTAATTTATGGAATAAAATAAGTATTTCCATAACATAGTATAATTTTAAAAAGAGGTGACTGCACATGAAACCAGATATGTTATGTACAATTTGCTGTTCCTTTCAAACATATAATAAAGTTCATGTAAATTTCTTTTCTTTCCTTTTTTCCCTCCTTCTTCCCTAGAGATGGCCACCATTAGACACAAATTCATATGTATAGGTAAAATCATTCTATATATACTTTCCTTATCAATTCTTTCTCTGGAAGCAGATAGTGTCTTCCTTCATATGCCCTTTGTAGTTAATTTGGGTATTTATAATAGTCAAAATGACTTATTCACTCAAATTTTCTCTTAAAGCAGTAGTGTTCTTTAGAACTGTCTCTTCATACAGTAGGTTACTAGTAAATGCTGCTGGACTGGATGAGATAATGTCAGTAAAGGGCTCTGGAAAATTTAAAGTGCAGTATAGCTAACTAGTATCTACGTATTGCTTTAAGGTTTGTAAAGGATTGTACATGTGGAAGCTATATCAGATTGCATTCTGTCCTGGGGAAGGGGCATAGAAGGAGGAGAAACAAATGTGGAACTGAAAATCTTATAAAAGTGAATGTCGAAAAGTACAATAAATAAATAAGATTTGCAAAGGTCAGTACAAACATTATCTCATTTGACCCTCATCATACTCTGGGAGTTAAATGTTCCTATTATCCCTGTTTTACAGTTGGGTAAACTAAGGCAGGAGATCGATAAGTGATTTGTCCAGAGATACACACCCAGCAAGTGCCTGAGGTCCTGTGAACTCAATTCTTTCTGGCTCCAGGTCCAGTGCTCTGTGCACTATGATGCCACCTAGATGCCCCTTCAAAAACAGTAATAAAATGAAAGGCTTCCATGAGAAAGATGGGGGGACCATGGTGAGCTGCATGCTCCATATGAGAATGTGGCAATCATGCAACTTGTTTCATTTTAGGGTGCTCCAAGAGAGACACGCAGGCACAGCTAGTGATAGTCTCTCTGTATTTTTATCAGACTCTCTGGAGCTCCTCGGTGGCACAGCGGACAATTTGCCGCCAGACCTAGAGTCAGGAAGACCTGAATTCAGATCTAGCCAAATCACTTAACCTCTGCTTGTTTCAGTTTCCTCTTCTGTAAAATGGAGAGAATAATAGCCACTACCTTGCACGGTTGCTGTGAGGGTAAAACAAGATGATATTTGTAAATTTCTTTGCACAATGCCTCATAGTATATATTATATATATATGTATACTATAGATATATATTATATACTATAATATAAATCATATAAATGTTACCTATTCATATTATTAGTTCTGGGCACCAGAGTTTGTAAAGAATATTAATAACCTGGGAAGGGCAAAGAGATCTTGAAGTCACGCCATCCTAGATAATAGTTAGCACTTACACAGCAATTTACAAGTATTGTCTCACTTGAGACTCATAATAACCTTGAGAGGGAGGTGCTGTTATGATCTCCTTTTCATGTATAGGGAAATTTAGGCAGTAATGGTTAAATGACTTGCCCAGGTTCATATAACAAGTGTCTGAGGCAGAATTTGAACTCAGGTTTTTCTGACTCTAGTCTAGTTAACGCTGTCTCCTCATCTATAAAATGAGCTGGAGAAGGATGTAGAAAACCACTCTGGTATCTCTGCCAGGGTACAATTGCTCTTGGAGATAATAGAGAGTCACTGGAGGTCGCCAATAGGAAGTGGGGGAAATGGGGTCTTGGGTGACAAGGTCAGATTTATGATTTTAGAAATAATCACCAAAACAGCTAAGTGGAGAATAGATTGGAGTGGGTCCTTAAGTAGAGTGGGATATCTTGAGAAATAGTGTATTTCCCTTCCCTGGAGGTCCTCAAGAAAAAACTGCATGACTATTCATTGCTCACATCAAGGTGTCAAAGTCCTGCCTGCCAGATTAAAAGGTAATTAGGAAATGATTTTTTTTAACTATATCAAAGATTCACTTTAATTTACTTTGCAAGCCATCTTAACTTTTCCTTGAGGGGAAATTCAGTTTTCTAGTAGAAGATTATCACATACATACATATAAGCATGTGTGATATAATATACATGTACATATTATGTGTTATAATATGTGTGTATGGAAATGATTAACAAAATAAATAAAGATATAACACAACTTAGATAATGTTAATCTGTGGTCTTCTAAGTCAATATTCAGCCTTCAGGGATTCATTTTTATCTGAGTTTGACATCACATTATAGAGGCTATTTTTGATCTGGTACAGGCTGGACTAGATGATTCCTGAAGTCACTTTGAATTGTGAAATTCTCTAATTCTTTAATGTCTTACTTGCTTAAACAGTTGAAGACAGGAAGATGGAGAGATGATTCCCTGAGGGCCCTTCCAGATTTTATAATCCCATGGATTTTTTGGATAAAGACTCATTTTTACACTGACTCTACCATGTTGCATAAGTCCCCCAGAGTTCCATTGAGATTGGCTTAAATGTTGAATCAGAGGATTTGAATTCTTGAAGCAATGGGAATTCCCACAGAACCCCAGCATTCCCATAGTTACTCTCTTTCTGATGTCACTTGACAAAGTTACAGGCCAGGTAGGTCTTCTGCAGATGGATTAGATTGCTGTCAAAACTCTGACTATCAGCAGTTTCTAACATCAAACCCAAGTTCTCCCTCCCTTCCTCCCCCAGATTCATCAATGATTTCCCTTTGTTTAGTATGAGAATCACTTTTCTAATTAAGCAGCCGCTTTAATTATACCACAAAGCCCATCATATAGATCTTGACTATTCAGACTGGCCCTTGGGAGGGTGAGGCGAGGGTTGGCAAGCTCAAATTCAAAAGAATCGTAAAAATGAATGACCTTTTCCCAAAACCATCCTCTATTCAAATGCAGTAATTTCCCCCTAGTTACAAGTTTGTAGCATCTTCCTGCATATTAATTGTTTAGTTTAAGAACAGCTTGGCTGTCAACTTTAATAAGCACAGATTTACTGGTTATGGGATGTGAGTAGTAGAAACAGGTAGTTTACACTTCCAGGAGTGCCAGATTTGGATACCAATGATGGGGGTTCGAATCCCAGCTGCTACTTAAACTTTCTCCCTCTTGAAATTATTCTATATTTGCTTTGAAGTGTACCTGTGCTATATCCTCAACAGAATGTAAGGTATTTGAGGACAGGGATTATTTTGTTTCTTTTTTTGTCTCTGTTTTCCCACCTGTTAGGTGCTTACTAAGTATTTGCTAAATTGATTTGAGTTGGATCTAATTGAGGTATTAATCCCTGTGTGGGCTTGGGTAAGTCTCTTTCCCTCTCTGAGCCTCAAATTCTGCATCTGTAAAATGATAATGTTGTACTATATAATCTCACAAGTCCCTTTTATGTCTAAATCTAGAATCCTTTGATCCCATGTAAGCCACGAGAGGCAAGCAGGAAGGCAAAAAGAAACCATGCTATACAGCAAAAGCAACCCATAACAATCCTTCCCTAAGCCATATGGTCATAGATTTAGAACTGTGAAAGACCTTAGCGATCATCCTGTCCAATCTCCTCATTTTGAAAATAAGGAAACAGAAACCGAGAGAATTTGACTGATTTGTCATTTAGCAAGTGGCAGAACCAGAATTCAACTCCACATTCAATGTTTTTTAAGCTATACTCATCTATGTAGAATATGAAGGAGGTATTAATAAAAATGGAAAACTTGGCTCAGCACAGACACATAGAGTCATAGAATCCTTATGATTTATATTTGCATAGATCCTATAAAATGTGGTCAAGTAGAAGAGGTCAGACTACATGATTTCTAAGGCTCCTTCTAGAATAAACAGTCTGGAAACTACTGTGAGATTAAGTTTTGGATCATCCAAATATATGAACATGGCTTGAGGATGGCATGGATATATATAATCTGGCCCACTTTTGGGAAAAAGCAACAGCTATTCCATCAGCACAATAGCTAAGGAAAGGTAGGCAAGGTCCAGTATAGCACTCTCCTCCAAACTCCAAGACAAATATCAGATTAGAATACTATCAGTTTGCTATCCTTTAAATATCTCGGGTCTAGGGACACAAGTCTGAGTTTGGTCAAGTCTTCAGTCTCAGTTCAAGGAAAGTTATTTGCTGATCACACTTAAAATATAGCCCTTAGCTCACTACTCTCTTCAGCTTAACCCATCCCCACCCAACATGAGTTACTCAAAAGACCATCACAAACTCATTTATCCAAGCAAAGCAGCAAAGAGAAATTGGAGAATTTCTGCAGATTAGAACATACCAGGAAATACACTAAAATAAATAACTCTTTAACTGGGAAGAAGATAAGATCTCAGTTCAAATCAGGAGAAAAAGAGAGAACAATCTCAACTAATGAATTTCCTCTCTTAGCAGTCTCTAGAATTTCAAGTCCTTGAGGTCAGAAACATGATGGGGTAGGATCCCAAACATGATTGCAAGTGGAGCTCTCCAGTCCTCTGTTTAAAAGCCTTTTTCTCTCTATCAACTCCCAAGAAGTTCTTTCTCTACCTATTAACTACCAGAAGTGGAACCAACTCTGTTAAGACCCTTATGTAGGTATCTGCAAACTCATGCTCAGCATTCTCTCATCCAGTTGGGAGTCACATCTATCTCTCAGTAGGTAGCAGTACCCAGAACTACCTCAGGTGGTGGAAGCTTGGTTATACTTAGGATTCTGTGAACTTTTCAGAATGCTTTACCCAATATAATCTTTTTTTTTTCATTTTTACCACTTAATAGTATTTTATTTTTTTCCAATTACATGTAAAGATACTTTTCAACATTTTCTTTTATTAGATTGTTTTCTCCTTCCCTCCGTTCCTTCCCCCCTCCCCAAGATGCCAACCAATATGATATAGGCTATACATGTACAATCATATTAAACATATTTCCATGTTAGTCATATTGTGAAAGAAGAATTAGAACAAAAGTGAAAAATAATGAGAAAGAAAAAAAGAGAAAATAGTATCTGCATTGTAAAATCAATCTGCACTCAAACTCCATAGTTCTTTCTCTACATATAGATGGCATTTTCCATCATGGGTCCTTTAGAATTGTCTTAGATCGTTGTATCCCGATATAATCTTGTATCCTGGTAAACCCCTCCATGAAAGCAAGAAGGCAGGGGTTTTTTGCTCCTACTTTGCAGATTGGGAAAAGAAGACCAGAGATGTTAAAGAACTTTTTGCCCTTTTTTATCTTTTACCTTTCCTTACCTTTGCTTTTTTTGTCACCTTTGTCTAACATCTGCTGTAAGAACTCAAACTCAGCATTAAAGGGCATCCATTATCATATCCTAACTTACCTTTCCAGCCTATCCTTCACATCTCTCCTCTTTCAGTGAGGTGGAATAGTGGATGGAACTCAGGACTTGTAGTCGAGAAGACCTAAATTCGGAATCTTATCTTAGATGTCAATTATGTAACCTTGGACAAGTACTTCATTTGTACAATGAGGATAGTAATAGCACTTCCTTCTCAGGGTTGTTGTGAGGATCAAATGAATTAACAGGTAAAGTGCTTTGCAAACTTTAAAATGACATAATATACATATATAAACTTATATACATACATACACTCATACGTATATACACATATGTGTTAACTATTATTACTATCATTGCTATTACTATCTACATATTCTACATTCCAGCCCAACTAACCATTCCCTCATCTCAATCTGATGTTTCTCCTCCATGCATTTTTACAGGTCAGATCATACACCTAAAATGCATTTTTCCCTATTTTTACCATTCAGAACCTTGCTCTTCTTTCAAGGTTGAGCTCAGGTGCCTCATCTTCTTGAAACCTCACTTGATCCTCATCAACTGAAAACTCAAATTTTCCTAAAGCATCATCTCTACATATGGCTCTTGCTTTGTGTTACAGTCTATTCTCTATTATGGTTATCTGTCTATAAGCTGTATTTGCTAAAGTATTTCAGTTAGTCATTAAAAATTTATTAAGAGCTTACTATGTGCCAGGCACTGTGCTAAGCTCTGAGGGTGCAAAAAGAGGCAAAAGTCAGTCCCTATCCTCAAATAGTTCACAAGTTCACAGGATACAGAAGCCTAGAATTTCAAACTGGGAAAGGACATCAATCCTCTAGAGGACAGCAGTCCTCTAGTTCAGCCCATTACTTCTCCCCAACCCCTCCCAAAAAAGAATTCTCACAATATACCTAACAAGTGATCACTGAGCATCTACCTAGAGATATCCAAAGAAGGAGAACCTCCTACTTCTTGAAACAGCCCATTTCATTTTTTGAAAGCTCTCATTGTTGGGAGGGTAATTATGTGGCAGAGTGGATAGAGTGCCAAACATGGAGTCAGGAAGACCTGAGTTCAAATTTGGACTCAGACGCTAGCTGGGTGACCCTTGGCAAGCCACTTCACTCTGTTTGACTCAGTTTCCACATCTGTAAAATGAGCTGGAGAAGGAAACCACTGTAGTATCTCTGCCAAGAAAATCTCAAATGGAGTCACAAAGAATCAGATGTAACTAATCAACAGAACATGAGCAACAACATACTTGGGAGTTTTTTCTGATGTCAAAATTAAGTCTACTTCTTTGGGACTTCCACCCGCTGCTCCACCCACTGTCTTACCTTCTGGGACGAAATAAAACAATCAAATTCATATTTCCACCACAACCTTTCAAATATTTGAAGACCGGTCTCATGTTCATACGCACGCACACACACACACACACACACGCACACCCTGAGTCCTGAGTTGTCCTGTTTCCAGGATAAACATCCCCAAAATAGTAGATCTTTGAAATCAAGTACTACAATGATAAACAAAATACACATTTTTAGAGTACCTTAGAATGTACTAATTATGTCATACAACATTGGCTCCTCCAAGGCTTCCCAGGTGTTGCAGATATGGTTATCTCCATTTCCTAGATAAGCAAGGTATGATTATCTCCATTTTATACATACCCTGGAGAGAAAAAGCAACTTGCTCCTGGTCATACACCTGGTAAATTCAAGATTTGAACCCAGGTCTTTCAGACTCCAACTAAAGCATTCTACCCACTTTATCATGCTGCTTCTTTCCAGAATATGCGTCCCCAGTGGAACAGCAGATCTCAGGATCATAGAGAGGGGAATCAAAATTACTTTAGAGACAACTGAGTCTAATTTACTCATTTTTACAGAGGATGAAATTGCAGTCCCAGGAGGTTGTCCAATATCACAAAGCTAGTAGGTATTTGAGGCAAAATTTGAACCAAGGCTTTCCTAACCTGAAACTCCTGTGACCTGTCAAATCTGCCCATTGACTCTGTCCATTCTTTTTGGTCCATGTGGGGATAAATGATCTCTCAGAAAGAATCCAGGGTGTATTACTATAGACTATGAAGTCACGAACAAAAATAATAAATAAATACACTTGGGACCACAGGTGGTGTTTGCATCATCGATGGTGATTGAAGGCAGGAGGTGTAAGAGATTTAAAATAAAACCAGCACTGGGAAACAAGCAGTTGGCTGAGTGAGAAGACACATCTAAGAAAAAGGATTTGGATTTCTGGACAACAGCTTAAAATATAGGGATGATGGGTTGGTCCTTGGCTAGAGATGGGTCATTGCTAGCAAGGGCCAGGAAAATCATATTTTCCTGAAGTCTTGCAGAGATGTTAAAAAGGATTTAAACTGAATAGAGAAGAGAGAGAGTCAGAAGTTACCCACCTAAATCTGCTAACGCCTCATGCCATAGAGACAGATGCAGGTACAACAAAGAGAAAACAGCACAAGAAAGGTCTTGTGGGAGATAATTTATAAGAACAGAACCAGCAAGGAAACCTGGGGTCTCAGATCTCTCTATACAAATGCACCAAGCACAACCAACAATTACATTGACCTAGAGGTTTCAACAGGAGAGGGAAACTCTGATGTTGTAGACAACTTTCACCCTTTGCTGCAGTGAGACAATGGCTAGACTCTTGAGTCAGAAAAGGAAAGAAGTAAAGAAAGAAAATAAGCATTTATCAACCACTACTGTGCCAGGTGCTGTGTTAAGTTTACAAAGGTTATCTTGTTCGATCCTCACAATGCCCGTAAGAGGTTGTTATTATTATTTTCCTCATTTTACAGTTGAGAAAACTAAGTCAGTGAGAGGTTTGGTGACTTGCCCAAGGACACATAACTAGTAAGTGTCTTAGGCTGGATTGAAACTCAGGTCTTTTTGACTCCAGGCTACTTTACTGCCTCTAAGGAAGGCTATCCCTCATTCAAAATCAATCAATCAACAAGTGTTTGTTAAATATTTAGTGTGTGTTAGAGAGTGTGTTAAGGCTGGGCATGCAAAGACAGGAATAAAATAGCCTTTGTATCCTATAAGGAGCACAACATATTGCAAGTATCTACAGAACATATCCACCAAATGGAGTTGAGGTAATTTCCAGGAGATGGCACTAGGGGAGAAGAGGGGATAAGGAAAAAGTTCATGTAGCAGATGGTGTTTGAAGAAAACTCAGGATTCTAAAAGGTTCAGAGGTCAGGAAGAAGGAGATGTGCAATTGCCATGTGAGGCCAGTCTGGCTGGACTGCAGTATGTGAAGGAGAGTAATGTATAATTTCTTTGGAATGGAAGTTTGACGCCTGGTTGTAAAGAATTTTCAATGTTTAATGAGAATCTGTATGTATCTTATGGACACTGTAGGGATTCACTAGAATTTCACGAGTAGGGGAATGACATGGCCAGACCTATGCTTTAGAAATATCACCTTTACAGCTGTGAGAAAGGTGGATTGGAGAGGGGGGAGAATTGAATCAAAAGACAGTGGAATAGGAAAAACAGAAGGGATAAAGTAGCAATTTATAAAGCTGTACTTGCTTGGAGAAATCCAGGAACCTGAGAAGGAAAACATTTCAATGCAGGTCAACAGGAGAAATAGCAATAATATTATTGTGGAAAGATACTTTAGATTACCCGGACATAAAAAAAGGAATTGGAAAGGGAGTTTGGGAAATAGATCCCAAGCCAGACACAGAAATGTAAAATTGCACTGATAGGGACTCCAGCTTTCTGGATATCTGCTGGAGTTCCTTCCACTCCAGAAGCTAAAGAGTTGATAAGTTGGTTGGGTTGCTTGTTGAATAATTAACTGATGTACCTTAAAGATAATTTCATCCTTCAAAATGCAGGAAGCAAGAAGAATTGTCATTTGGGACATGATTCTGACCAACAAGGAATGAATAGGAAAAGGGGCCATAAGATGAGAAAAAGGCAGAATGTTAAACCAATTTTCAAAAAACAAAAATGAAGACAGAGAAGTCAACAAACACTAGTGAGTCTGAGTTCCATTCTTGACCAAAATTCTAGAATACACTATCCAAAGGATGGCTTACTAATATTCAGAAAAGGAAACAGTGACCACTAAAAGCCAGTATAGCTTCACAGCAGTTTATACTAGACTAACTTAATTTCCTTTTTTTGATAAGAGCTCCCTCTAAAAATGTAAGTTGCAGAAGAATTATAAATCTGCTTTGGAAGAGAGAAGTTAATTACCAGAAGCTCCTTACATTGAGGGAAGCACAGGTGCAGGCAGGAAAAAATCCTAGGTTGATAGTCAATGGAATCCTGTAGACAAAATGTACCCAGATATCTGCAAAATATTTGACAGTCTCTCATGATATGCTGTAGAACAAGATGAAGGGACATGGGTTAATTCAATAAGGTAGAATTCAAGCTATTTGAAAGACTGGTCCAAAGTGTAGTCATTAATTAGTTGATGTAAACTTGAAAGAAATGTTCTATTAGAGTGACTCAGAGAATGTGTCCTTGATGCTTTGATATTTAACATTTTTAACAATCAGTTGGATGAACATATAAAAACACGTTTGCCAAATTTTCACATAGTATAAAGTGTAATATGTTGAAAGATAGAATCAAGATACAAAGTACTTTTTTCTTTTCCTTTTTTCTTGCTCTGTGCTTTCACAACATGACTACTAGAAAAGCATATTTTGTATGACTACACATGTATAACCTATATCAAACTACTTTTCATCTCAGGCATGGGGGAGAGAAGGGAAGGAGAGAATTTAGAACTCAAGATTTTTTAAAATGAGTGTTAAAATTTTTTACATGTAATTGGAGATAAAATATGGGGAAAGAAGGATCAGATGCAAAGAATCACATAATAACAAAAATCATTATGCAGGAAGGAATCTTAAAGACCTTCTGACCCATCCCATATCTGACCAAGAGATGTGGACAAGCCAAAATGAGATTCAGCTGATGAAATCTAACAGTACATATGTACAATTTTATACTTGGTTTCAAATATCAACATCACAAGTACAGGACAGAGGAGATAAGACTAGACAGTAAGTCCTGTGAAAGAGATCTTGAAGGGGTGGGGTGGGATGGTGAACTACAAGGTCAATATGAGTGAA
The DNA here is from genome assembly GCF_028372415.1 of Notamacropus eugenii. Taxonomy (NCBI): domain Eukaryota; kingdom Metazoa; phylum Chordata; class Mammalia; order Diprotodontia; family Macropodidae; genus Notamacropus; species Notamacropus eugenii. The sequence goes on along the minus strand of NC_092875.1, from coordinate 49,065,212 downwards.
CACGGAGACATGGCAGCCCTAAAAAGCTAATACTATCCTAGGTTGCATTAAGAGAAACCTAGAATCCAATAATTCTTCCCTGTTCAGACCACATTAGGAACAAAATTTAAAGTTAGAACTTCCATATTGTAGGAAGAACATGGGCAAGTCAGGGACCTTCCAGAAAAAGGTGACAAGGATAGTGAGGAAACTACATTCCATGCCTTATGAGAGGCAATGGAAGAACTTGAGACTGTTTCATTTGAAAATGATAAGACCAAAGGGACCAAGCATACCTGTCTGAAAGTATTCAGAGGGTTGTGATAGATAGATAGAAGATAGATCAGGCTTGCTTAGCTTGACCCCAGGTGGCATTTCAGAGTGGCAGATTTGTATGCCCACTAAGGAGAAAATCCCTCATAAAGACTGTATAAAATAGAATGGATTTCCTTGGGAAGTCATGACCCTTCCTCAAGAAAGATCTTCAGATTGCAGAGTGACTGCTTGTTGGTCATCATTACAAGGTATTCTTCAAACATAAGTTGGAATGAATGGACTCTCATATCTCTTTCAGCTCTGAAATTCTGTGATTCTTTGAATTGACTTCATAATCCAATGTTTTTGTCCACTATACTATACTAGAATCTTAGACATAGAAAGTTCCCCCAAGAAAATCTTATGATTATAAAGTAGAAGGGACTTTAGATGCCATCGGCATCACCCCTTCTTTTGCACTTGAGAAAACTAGGGATACAATGACAAAAATTAAATATTCTCTAAGGAGTTTTCATTCTACTGTATCCCAGGCTTCTTATACTTACTACCCATGTTACCCTGGGCATATCACTTAAATCTCTGCCTGTCTCAGTCTTCCCATCTGTAAAATAGGAATATAATAATAAAGATCAAATGAGTAAACATATGGAAAAAAACTCTCCAAAACCTTAAAGTGCTGAACAAATGTGAGCTCTTAGGATCAAATGGGATATTATTTACAAAGCACTTTACATATTTTGAAACACTTTAAAAATGTTAGCTATTTTTCTTGTTGTTTATGGCTTTTCATTCTACAAAGGTTGCATTCTCTTTTTCCACTGCCTTCCCCACCTTAAATATCCTCTTCTTTGATGGAATATAAACTCCTTGAGGGCAGGAACTTATTTTTCTTTCTACGTCCCCCAGCACCTAGCACAGTGCTTGGCACTTAGTAGGTACTTAAAGAAGAAAGAGTACTGGACTTGGGGTCAGAGGACCTCTGTTTGAATGCTGTTCTGACCACTAGCTACCCTGTGACTTTGGCCATGCCAGATAAACTCCTTAGGCCACTGTTTCCTCAACTTTACAATAAGTAAATTGGACTTGATGCTGAACTCCTAGGTGCTGTCCATCAGTAATTGACTATCATAGAAATCAAAAACTCATAGAGTCCCAAGGGATGTCAGAGGTCATCTATAAGCTCCAATCCTTTCCTTTGTCATGGTTCAACCATTTCAGTTGTGTCCACAATCAGGGTTTTCTTGCAAAGATACTGGAGGGGATTGTCATTTCCTTCTCCAACTCATTTTACAGATGAGGAAACTGAGGCAAACAGAGTGAAGTAACAAAGCTAGAAAGTTTCTGAGGCCAGATTTGAACTCATAAATATGAATCTTCCTGATTCCAAGCCCAGGGAGCCACCTAGCTGTCCAGTTCTTTCCTTACCAGATACCTAAGCCCCTAACTACCAGATAGATCATGTCTCAGCTTCTCAGGGTCCCAGACAAAGGAAAGGATTTGTTCAGAAACTGATCTTGAGAGAAAACATCAATGAGATCTGAATGAAATTCTTTCACAATCCACGGCATGAATCCATAGTCCTGTGTCTCCTATATACCCAGATTGGTAAAAAAAAAAAAAATCAATAACGACTAATGATCAGGGAAGAATATGAAGGATGTTATGGGGAAAGGATTCATCTCAGAAGAGAGGAAGTGATCTGGGAACTGATGCTCTCCCCACTTGGTGATCTATTTCCCATCACACCTTCAGAACCCGGGAGGAGGATCTGTTGCCATAGGCATGTTCCGGAAAGCCTGACTCATCTCTCTCACAGATCCAACAGCTATCAAAGCCAAATTGAGAGAAAGCCAGAATTATTGACAATAATTAGCTTTCCTCTCTCAGACAGGAAGTTTGTGGGGGGTTCTATAAGATATTTCAGCTGATCCTGAACATTTTGTGCTCAAAACAATCAGGACATGAGCATGCCTAAATTCATTCATTCATTTATTCAACAACTACTTACTAAGAACTAGCTTACTAAAGACCAGCAAGGTTTCACTTTCCTTTACCCTGATCAGAGCACACCTTGAGTACTGTGTTGGGCACCATATTTTAGGAAAAGCATTGAGATAGTATAGAGGAAGGAGAAGGACTCAAGTCATTCCATAAGAGGATTGACTGAAGGAGCCAAGAGAAGGAAAGTTCAGGTCAGCAGAGGTGGTATGTCAGCTGGACTCTCACATGGAAAAGGTACTACACATTTTTTTTCTGTTTGGCCCCAGAGGGTAGACATAGCAGCAGTGGGTGGAATGTAAGGATGCACATTTAAGCAATGGAACTTCACTCCAGTACCTCTGCCAAGAAAACCCTAAATGGGTTCACAAAGAGTCAGACACAACTGAAAATGACTGAACAAACTGAACAGTCTTAAAAGAAGGGATATTTTGTACATATGGGTCTTTTTTCCTTTTTCTTTTATCTATTTTGGTTATAGGACTAGTGATGTTATCAGTAAGTCAAAGATTCAAAGAAGTAGATCTAAGGAGGCAGTGCACTCCAGGAATGAGGGGGACAGACAATGCAAAGTCATCATGACAAGAGATAGGCTACTGTGTATGAGAACCAGCAAACAGGCCAATATAGCAAGGGATGTAATGTGCAAGAAAACTTGAAACGTAGGAAGGAGGCAGGTTGTGAAGAGCTGTAAATAACAGAGACGAAATTGTATTTGATCCCTGAGGCAATAGGGAGCCAATGGAGTAGCCTAGGGAAAAGGCATGACATGATCCCATCGATGCTTTCAAAAAATTACTTTGACATTTGTGCAGAGGATGGATTAGAGTAGGAGGATGCTTGAGGTAGAGCAATCAATTAGGAGGTTATTACAATAGTACAGAGGAAGGTAATGAGGGCTTTGATTAGGGTGGTGACCTCATGAGTGGTGAGGAGGATGTGTATGCAAGAGATGTGCAGTTAGAAAGGATTAGATTGGCAACTGGTCGTACATATGGAGTGAATGGGAATGATGAGTTGAGGATGACACTGAGGTTTTGAGTCTGGGCAACTGGGAGACGGGAACAGTGGCACATCCAACAGTGAAATGTTGAGTTCTAGATATCTCTGGCACAGAATGTAAGCTTCTTGAGGACAGGGACTGTTTTTTCATGCTTGTTTTTGTAGCCTTGGTGCTCAGCAAGTGTCTTTGCACCTAGTAGGCATTTAATATCCGTTGAATTGATTCAAGTTGAACTGAGCCAAAAAGAAAATGATTATAAATTGACAGTTAAAAATACGTTTCCAGAGATTAGGAGTTAAGTAATACTGTATCTTTGTATTCACAGTATTACTGCTAGTACAGTGGAGAAAGCACTGGCTCTGAGGATCTAAGTTCAGATGCCACCTCTATTTCTTCCTACCTGTGTGACCTTGAGCAGGTCATTTGATTTCCTTGTGCCTCAATTTCCTCATTTGTAAAATGAAAAGTTTGGACCAGATGACTTCTGAGGTCCCTCCTAGGTCCTGATGAATGAATGAATGAATGAACAAATTTATGAATGAAATGAAAAATCATTTATTAAACATTTACCACATATTAAGCACCATACTAAGGGCTGGGGACAAAAAGACAAAGATAATTCTTGCCCACTTTTAATTAGGAGACTCTCCTTGGCTCCTGGCACAGTGTCTTATAAACAGTAAGCACTCAATAAATGCCTGCCGAATTCGAATTGTTAACGATTGTTAACAAATTGTCTGGAAAGTCTAAAAGGAAGAGTATGGAGAAGTAGAATAACACAAATTAACAGGACAGCTTCGAAACAAAAGCTCGATTGATTACATACTTTTTAAAGCAAGCTGTATGAGATAGAGATTCAGTTTCATATGCAATCCTTTTCTGTTCTTTGTCTGTAGAAATGCTCATGTTTGTTAGGATTCATTTAATTCAAAATAACATATATTTTAAAAAAACTTTTTAAAGAGAAAAGCAGCTCCTTGAAAGCAAGGACTATTTGTTTTACTTTGTTGTGTTTTAATATTTGTATCCTCAGTGGTAAGCACATTGTACTTAAGAAATGTTTTTTTTTTGACTTGCATGAACTGATGCTGAGGGGAGAGAGCAGAACCAGGAGAACACTGTACACAGTAACAGCCACATTGTGCGATGACCAACTTTGATAGACTTAGCTCTTCTCAGCAATGCAATGATCTAAGAGAATTCCAAAACAATCCTGCCACCCACATCCAGAGAAAGAACTGTGGAGTCTGAATGCAGATGAAAGCATACTATTTTCTCTTTTTTTTCTTTCTTGTGTTTTTTCCCTTTTGTTCTGATTCTTCTTTCACAACATGACTAATGTGGAAACATATTTAATATGATCATACATGTATAGCCTATATCAAATTGCATGCTGTCTTGGAGAGAGGGCAGGAGAGGGAGAAAGGAAATTTAGAACTCAAAATCTTATAAAAGTGAATGTTGAAAGCTAAAATTAAATAATTGATCAATTTTAAAGAAAGAAAGGGTCTTTTTAAAATTAAATTGAATTTAACTGAACTAATAACATGACATACTGGAGAGAGAGAGCCAGTCTTGAAAGCAACAAGAGCTGAGTTCAGATCGTGCCTCTGGCATAGACTGGCTTATGACCCTGAGTAAATTACCTAACCTCTCAGTGCTCTAGGTGAGAGCTAAGACTCTAAATTGTAGGCAAAGTGCCAACTTTTATTGGTAAAGAGAATTCCCATTCCACCTGGGAATTCCCTATACTTATGTAATGAGTAAGGGAACATTTAGGTAATTACCTAACATAGGATTAGGAGCCATAATAGCAAAAGCCCTAAGAATGGTAGTGGTGGGGATATTGGTGATGACAAAAATACAAAAGGCAATTCTTGCCCTCAGACATTTCATATTTTAATAAGGAGACTCTCCTCAGCTCCTAGCACAGTACCTTATAAACAGTAAGCACTCAATAAAAACTTGCTGAATTCAATCAAGTTAACAAGTTGCCTGGAAAGTCTGAAAGGAAAAGGATGGAGAAATAGACTTTGTTAGAATGCCATCTATTCATGGTCATCCCTGGCCCCAATAGGCTTTGTTGTACTTGGGATTCCTAAATGACCAATGGCCTTAGATACCTCCTGGGGAGGAAGGCTGGTGGCCCCCAGCTTGTCAGTGGGTTGCTTCTTCCCTGACCCAGCCATCCCTTGCCCCAAGAGCTGTGTCTCACCAAGCATCATCTCCAGCATGTAAACATGAGGGCCCTGAAGCCCCCCTTCCGAGCACAAATCAGGGTGCTTTATGAGTTGGCTTGCCAAACAGCTCTCTCTGTGCTGAACTGTAATTCCTTCCAAATACCATAAACTTGCTTTATTTTCTGTCTGACAGAAACTGTGCTATATGAGTTCAGAGAAAAGCCCTGTGGTTACTCTTAAACTGAGTTATTCCAGGACTACAGCTTAATGGTTTGTTTTCCTTCTCCTAAGTCCCGGTTGTTCTTGAAAGCCAGGCAGGCTACAGAGAAGGCTATAGCAGAAATAGGGCTGAAACTGGAATCAGAAGAAATCTGTGTTCAAATCCCACCTCCCATATTTATGGGCTGTGTGACCCTGCCCAAGTCACTTAACTTCCTTTAGTCTCTGTTTCATCAGTAAGAAGGAAAGACCATAACTTCAATAACTTCTCACCTGGGAAGTTGTGAGGGTCAGATGTGAAAATGTATGCAGGGTATTTTGCACTTACAATGCTGTTCAGTCACATCTGACTCCTTTGGACCTCATTTGAGGTTTTCTTGGCAGAGATACTGGAGTGGGTTGTCATCTCCTTTCCCCGCTCATTTTACAGATGAGGAAGGAAAGAGGAATAAGTGACTTGCCCAGGATTACACAGCTGGTAAGTGTCTGAAGCCACATTTGAACTGAGGTCTTCCTGACTCCAGACCTGGCACTGAGCTGTCTGGCTGCTCGTGCAATCATGAAAGCCCTATATGATACTAGTTGACATGTGGATAGACAGCTGACCTCAGAGCTAGCAAGATCTGAGTAAAGATTCTGCCTGTGACACTAATTGGTCATATGACCCTGGACACATAACCTCTTTTAGACTAAAAGTTGCAGAACTGGAGTTAGGAAGACCTGAGTTCAAATCTAGTCTCAGACACTTAATAGCTGTGTGGTGCTGGGCAAGTAACTTAACCACTCTGTGCCTCAGTTTCCTCACCCATGAAATAGGGATAATATTAATAATACTTACCTCCCAGGGTTGTTGTGAGGATAAGTCTGAGAGGTAGATATTATTAGTATCTCTACTTTGTAGATGAGAAAATTGAGGCACAGAGTGGTCGAGTTACTTGCTTCCACTCTCAAGAGTTCCCTAATGAAATTTCAGATCCGGTCATAATCCCTATAGTCTCAAAGAAAGTTAAAAGAGCAGCCAGAAAAGGTAAGCTCCATAACAGCAGGAATTAGTTTACTTGTCTGTCTTTGTATTCTGGGGCCTAATGCAGTGCCTCAAACATAGTAGACACTTAATAAGGGCTCGTTAGATTGGATCAGGAATCTTAATCTGTTTGCTTGGGTTTAATCATCATGTCAACACAAGTCTCCCAGATCTATAAATCCAGCCTTAATCTCTTTCCTGAGCAAAAAGCCCACAGCACCAGCTGTCTATTGAACATTCCCACCCAAATGACCCATGAGCACATCAATCTCAACATATCCAAAAGAGAACTCATCATTTTTCCCTCCCCCAAAAAATCCCACCCCTCTCCTTAACTTCCGCATTTTAAAGGCCACCACTATCTTCCAGTCACCCAGGTTCACAGCACTACAGTCATCTTTATCTCTTCACCCTCCATCCACCTATATTCACCTGCTAAGTTTTGTCGACTTTAATGCCACAGTATCTGAGATATGTTCCCTTTTTATCACTCACACAATCACCACCCATTCAGACCTCATCACCTCTCCCCTAGACTATTGATGTTGCCTCCACTGTAAATCTTTCCCTCTCCTCTCCCCTTCATTGGAGTATTGAAATCACTTTCTTTTTGTCTCTCCTCCTCAGATCTTTCCTCTTCCAAATTTATCCTCCACAAAGCATCCAAAGTGATCTTCCTAAAAGCACAGATCTGACCATGTCATTTCAATTCTTTCATATCCATATTTTTGCCCTGGTTGTTCCAAGTGTCTGGAATGCACTTTCTCCCAACCTCTGAATAAATGCTTGCCAGGTTGGATTGGGAATGTTCAGATTAATCTTGAAATCTCTGGTTCTCTTTAAGACTCTGCTTAAGGGTCATCTCTGAAAGAATGCATTTCCTGTTGTCCCTGATGCCATTCCCTTCAAAGCTGCATTTTCTCTACATCTTCTATGTTCTGATTTAAATATATTGTCTTCCCCATTTATATATGAGTTCTTTGAGGGAAAAGACTGTTTTTGCTTTTCTCTTTGTTCCCTCTACACTTAGCCCAGTGCCTGACAGGTAAGTGCTTCATAGGCAGTGAGTTGGCACAATGTGTTGAGCACTGAACTTGGAGTCAAGAAGGACCTAACTTCAAATATGGCCTCAAGCTAGTTGTGTGACCCTGGGCACGTCACTTAGTCTCTCTCTGCCTCAGTTTCTTCATCTATAAAATGGGGGCAGTAATTATCTCTCCTTCCCAAGATTATTGTGAGAATAAGATGAGCTATTTGTAAATCAAACATTAAGGCACTCTATAAAGTATTATTATTATTATATATTATTATAATAAAGTATTATTATTAATTTTCTTTTTTTATAATTAAATTTATTTATTTAACTTTTAACACTATTTTCACAAAATTTTGGGTTACAAATTTTCTCCCCTTTTATCCCCTCCCCCCCCAAACACCAAGCATTCTAATTGCCCCTATGACCTATCTGCTCTCTCTTCTATCCTCCCTCTCTGCCCTTGTCTCCGTCTTCTCTTTTGTCCTGTAGGGCCAGATAGCTTTCTATACCCCTTTACCTGTATTTCTTATTTCCTAGTGGCAAGAACAGAACTCGACAGTTGTTCCTAAAGCTTTGAGTTCCAACTTCTTTACCTCCCTCCCTCCCCACCCCTTCCCTTTGGAAGGCAAACAATTCAATATAGGCCAAATCTGTGTAGTTTTGCAAATGACTTCCATACTAGTTGTGTTGTATAGGACTAACTATATTTCCCTCCATCCTATACTGTCCCCCATTACTTCTATTCTCTTTTGATCCTGTCCCTCCCCATGAGTGTCGACCTCGAATTGCATTCTCCTCCCCATGCCCTCCCTTCTATCATCCCTCCCACCCTGCTTGTCCCCTTATCCCCCACTTTCCTGTATTGTGAGATAGGTTTTCCTACCAAAATGAGTGTGCATTTTATTCTTTCCTTTAGTGGAATGTGATGAGAGTAGACTTCATGTTTTTCTCTCACCTCCCCTCTTTATCCCTCCACTAATGAGTCTTTTGCTTGCCTCTTTTATGAGAGATAATTTGCCCCATTCAATTTCTCCCTTTCTCCTCCCAATATATTTCTCTCTCACTGCTTGATTTCATTTTTTTTTTAAGATATGATCCCATCCTCTTCAATTCACTCTGTGCACTCTGTTAGAGAGTGTATGTGTGCGTGTGTGCATGTGTGTGTGTAATCCCACCCAGTACCCAAATACTGAAATGTTTCAAGAGTTACAAATATTGTCTTTCCATGTAGGAATGTAAACAGTTCAACTTTAGTAAGTCCCTTATGACTTCTCTTTGCTGTTCACCTTTTCATGGTTCTCTTCATTCTTGTGTTTGAAAGTCAAATTTTCTTTTCAGCTCTGGTCTTTTCATCAAGAATGCTTGGAAATCCTCTATTTCATTGAAAGACCATTTTTTCTCCTGAAGTATTATACTCAGTTTTGCTGGGTAGGTGATTCTTGGTTTTAGTCCTAGTTCCTTTGACTTCTGGAATATCCTATTCCATGCCCTTTGATCCCTTAATGTATAGGCTGCTAGATCTTGTGTTATCCTGATTGTATTTCCACAGTACTTGAATTGTTTCTTTCTAGCTGCTTGCAATATTTTCTCCTTGACCTGGGAACTCTGGAATTTGGCCACAATGTTCCTAGGAGTTTCTCTTTTTGGATCTCTTTCATGCGGTGTTCTGTGGATTCCTTGAATATTTATTTTGCCCTCTGCTTCTAGAATCTCAGGGCAATTTTCCTTGATAATTTCATGAAAGATGATGTCTAGGCTCTTCTTTTGATCGTGGCTTTCAGGTAGTCCCAAAATTTTTAAATTGTCTCTCCTGGATCTATTTTCCAGGTCAGTTGTTTTTCCAATGAGATACTTCACATTATCTTCCATTTTTCCATTCTTTTGGTTTTGTATTGTGATATCTTGCTTTCTCACAAAGTCCTTAGCCTCCATCTGTGCCATTCTAATTTTGAAAGAACTACTTTCTTCAGTGAGCTTTTGAATCTCCTTTTCCATTTGGCTAATTCTGCTTTTGAAAGCATTCTTCTCCTCATTGGCTTTTTGAACCTCTTTTGCCAATTGAGTTAGGCTAGTTTTCAAGGTGTTAATTTCTTCAACATTTTTTTGGGTCTCCTTTAGCAGGGAGCTGATCTGCTGTTCATGCTTTGACTTCAAGTCTCTCATTTCTCTTCCCAGCTTTTCCTCTACCTCTCTAACTTGATTTTCAAAATTCTTTTTGAGCTCTTCCATGGCCTGAGCCCATTGGGTGGGCTGGGACACAGAAGCCTTGACTTCTGTGTCTTTGCCTGATGGTAAGCATTGTTCTTCCTCATCAGAAAGGAAGGGAGGAAATGCCTGTTCACCAAGAAAGTAACCTTCTATAGTCTTATTTCGTTTCCCTTTTCTGGGCATTTTCCCAGCCAGTGACTTGACCTCTGAATATTCTCCTCACACCCACCTCACCTCCTGATCCTCCCAGCCAGCGTTTGGGGTCTGAGATTCAAATGCTGCTTCCAGCCTCAGGATTTTTGGCAGGGGCAGGGCTGCTATTCAGTATGAGATTATGTTCAGGTGCTGAGGTCGGGGCAGGGCCGCCTCTCAGGCTCAGTTCCCTCAGGGGGTTTATGCACAGACCTTCCACAATGGATTCAGGCTCTCGCCCGCTTGGGGAGCCCTGGTCTGCAGCCGCCTCTCAGCTTCTACCTCCTGGGGGGGCCTGAATTATGGGGGCACCCCACTCTCCTCTCGACCCACCAAAGAGACTCTCTCACCGACCCCCGTCACCTGTGGGTGGAGGGACTTGTGCGGGCCGCTGGAGATCCCATCCCTGAAGCCCGCTCGGATCTTTTCCTCTCGGTGCTGCGGCCGTGGCAGGGCTGCACTCAGCTCCCAGTCCCAGTGCCCAGTCCGCAGCATGAAGGACCCCCGCGAGAGGTTTGCAGGTCTCTCTGGAACAGAAATCTCCCTCTCTCCAATGTTCCATGGCCTCTGGGTGCAGAATTCGCCGTGAGTTACTTCCCTGTAGCCGTTCTATGGGTTGTGGGTTCGGAGCTATGTGTCAAGTATTATTATTATTATCTTGGACTGGGGGAAGCAAGTCATTTGACCACTGTCTCCTCAGTTTCTCAACTGTTAATTGGGGATAGCACCTCCTTCTCAGGGTTATTGTGAGCATCCAAGGCAATAATAATGTAAAGCACTTAACACAGGGCCTGGCACATAGTAGAAGCTTAATAAATGCTTCTTTCCTTGAACAGTGCTTGACACATAGTAGGAGCTCAACAAAGACTTGTTTGATTTATTCTTCTAATAGAGAAGAAGACCAGATTGGGAGGTGGAACTGGGTGCTGGATCATTGACTCAGATGACCTACACTAATAAAAGATGACCTACACTTCTGAATGAACTGAAGGACATTAAATCCAGGCCTCCCCCAGTCATCTCCTTGACCACTAGCAAGGAGCCCATCTGTCAAGCATTGAGGCATTTCCTCATCAAGAAAACTTGGCAAAATGGATTAGCCAAGAGAAATGATTGAGTCCATTTTTCTTCTCCTCCCTGAATGGTCTCATGTACAATACACGGGTAAAATATTGATGAATGAACTCATTAGGACTTGTCCTCAATGACAAGTGAATCCATCGCAGCATGATGGTGCAATCAGGTCTGTGTTCACATTGAGAGACTCGGAACCCTATGAATATCACCACCAACAGTATGCATCTGGGCATGTCTAGGTGCCTAACCCTGTCCCGTGCCCTCTGCAGTGAAAAAGAATGAGAACAACCAGACCCTACAACCATCCAGGAGTGTACAGCTGCAAAGAAACAGGAACCAATCTGAACTGGATGAAAAGATACACAAATAGGACTCTAACAGAAACCTGAATACTGATTAATACAAATAGAGATTGCTGTGCTTGGCATATAGTAGGTGTTTAATAAGTGCTCGCTGACTGACTGCCTTCCACTCAGTCATTTTGGGCTAATAGGCCATCAGCAGAGTGGGGCATGAGTGGTGGCGGCATATCTCCGAACCTCAGAATAGTTACAGTTTCCCAGTACAGAACAAAAAAACATGTCTTTACATGCAAATAGAAAATGTTCTCTATTAACTCAGGTCTTCTTGGAACCTGGACAGAATGAATTTGTAGAGATTTATGATAAATTGCTGCCACCTGAAAATATGGGCATCATGAAGGTCGAAGAGATTAATCCAGAGAATCAATCAATTAGCCAACAAGCACTTATTAAGGACTATGTGGTAGTCACCTAGTCACAGGGCAGCTAGACCTCACAGTGGTTAAAGTGGAATCAGGAAGACTCCTCACCTGAATTCAAATCTGGCCTCAGGCACTTGCTATCTATGTGACAAGTCACTTCACTCTGTTTGTCTCAGTTTCCTCATTTGTCAAATGAGCTGAGAAAGAAGTGGCAAATCACTCTTGTGTCTTTGCCAAGAAATGGGGTCACAACGAGTCAGACACAACTGAAAATGACTTAACAATGTGGTGGTCAGTGTGCTGAGTTCTAGAGATGAAAAGAAAGACAAGAACAGTCCTTTCTCCCACGGAGTGATGACTCACTATAACTGTAACGTGGTTTTATATATATATATATAGTTATAGTTATATATAGGATGCTTATAGGGCAGTAGACAGCTAGGTGACACAATGGGGAGGGCACTGGATATGGCATCAGGAAGAGATGAGTTGAAATCCAGCTTCAGACACAGTATTGTTAGTGGATAATTTACAATACATATATAGCTTTGTAGGGATAAGTAGTCACTACATTGAGCTAAACACAGCAATGCTCTTTTTCTAAAGGCTAACTTCCTTTTTTTTTAGTTTAAGTGGATGAGTTCTTCCTTTTAGCTACCTGAAGTAAGTTCCTCTTTCCAGCAACTGCAGAAATTATGTAGTCAATTCATATGTATTATAAAAGCATCACCACTAGCCACAAATGTCTGGCTGCAGAATAAGAATTTTAAGGCAATCTCACTTTGACAAGCAGGATGTTTGAACATAGGTCCAAATCTTATAGAATACTCAATTTCATAGTTGTCACACCCCAGAAACTCCTCCTTATGCCCCCAACATCCCCACACTCCAAATGTTGACAATAATACCACAATCCACTCAATTTGCTGCAGCAGGTACCTAGCCTAACCACAAGTCAAGAGGCCTGCCTGGTCCAACTTATACCCAAAATCAGTTTCTGAAGATTTCTGCAACTGACCATAATTCCTCTTTTTCTATTATAAAAATGAGCTCTGTTAATCTGGCATTTTTCCTCTGACCAGGAATCGATAGACCTTATTTGGTTGCATTTGCTAGGTTTGTACATAAATTATTTTACTCAGAAGCTTTGTACAGCATATTCTTTCTATTTCAAATCATAAATCAGCAATACCTGTGTTACACTGGGCAAGTCACTCGATTTCTGTCTGCCTCCATTTCCTCATCCGTAAAATGAGCTGAAGAATGAAATCGCAGACCACTCCAATATCTCTGCCAAGAAAACCCCAAATGGGGTCACAAAGAGTCAGACATGACTGAAAATGACTGAATAACAACATCACTGTTTTCAGTTCTAGGTAGACAGGAAGAGCTGGATTCAAGTCCTGCCTTTGACATGTTCTAGCTGGGTGACCCTGAGTGAGTTACCTAACCTCTTAGATAACTCTCCAAGACTAAACTAATATTAATACTAACGGTATAGCTAATACTAATACATAATGATACTATTAGTTGGAATTTATATAGAGCTTTAAGATTTACAAAGCAGTTTGCAAATATCTCATTTGGAAAATAACTGAACAAGCTGGTCGATCTCCCTGACAAAAGTGTCTCCCCACTGCAGTCATCCTCTATCCAGTTGTCAAAAGTGATATTTCTAAAGTACAGGTCTGCAAATGTCACACACTCCCATCTCCCACCCTACTCAATGAACTCCAGTAGCTCCTATTACCACCAGGATCAAATGTGAAGTCTTCTGTTTGGCATATTCAAAGCCCTTCATCTCACACACACACACACACACACACACACACACACACACACACACACACACATCTCTTCAGTCTTCTTACACTGTTCTAACCTCCAGACTCTTTGACTCAATGACACCAGTCTCCTTGCCCAAAAACAGGATCCTCCATCCCCTAACTGTATGCATTTTCTCTGATTGTCTCCAATATCTGATTTTTTTCTTCTCATCTCCACCTCCTGTTTCCTTTAGATCTCACCTACAGTCCTACCTTCAGCAAGTAGCCTTTCCCAATTCCCCCTTAATGCTGGTGTCTTCCCCTGAAATTATCTCCAATTTATTCTGTATTACAATACAGAATAATATTTTGTTTGCACATAACTGTTTCCATGTTGTCTAGACTGTGGGGTCCTTGGGAGCAGGACTTTTTTCTCCCACCTTTCTTTGTATTCTCAGCCCTTAGCACAGTGACTGACATATGTTGTGGTCATTTAGTTATTTCAGTCTTATCTGACTCTTCATGACCCCGTTTGGAATTTTCTTGGTAAAAATATTAAAGTGGCTTACCATTTTCTTCTCCAGCTCATTTTACACATGAGGAAATTGAGGTAAAGGGAGTTAAGTGATTTGCCCAGGGTCACATAGCTAGTAAGGCTGGATTTGAAGTCACAAAGAGGCATCTTCCTGACTCCAGGTCCACATCTATCCATCATGTCACCTAGCTGCCCTGATTGACATATAATGGGAGCATTTTTGTCCATTTGACACTTGACTGTCTCCAGTGACTATCACAATTCGTAGACTCAAAACCCTCATACTGGAATTATGCAATACCTCTCCCAGTGGCTGCACAGAGTGACGAATGGCCTATGGCCATACAATGTGTCCCTCTCCATTTGTGCTCAGTGCTCCATCCCCTGAAGGAATTCCTCATTGGCTGTTGATGTACTGGAAAGAGGTCACCCCTCTAATTCACCTCACAGCTGGCCTGTAAAGCCATCCTGGCTCCACGTGTGCTTTATAAGCAGCTTGTTGGAAGGAGGTTGAAGATCTACTTGCTTCTGTGGAGAAAGAAGGCAAAAATGAAGTCAGTGCTTCTTCTTCCACCACAGGTCCATCTTCCCCTCCAGGCTTATTTCTTCAGAACCAGTAGGTTCTAGACCAGGGGTGGGGAACCTAGGAATCACTGACATTTCTACTTCTTTCAGCCCATTCTTTCAGTTTTCTTATAGAGATGTAGGATTTATCATACACAGGGACAACTGTCCTTTGACTTTCACACCAATCTCCAATCCAGAATTTTCCAGGAAAGGCCTTCTTTCTTTGTTAGTTCACCCAGCCTTCCATCCATCCATCTGTCTCTTTCTTAATCTACCTACTTATCTATCTATCGCACTCATTACTTTAGTTCAGGCCCTCCTCACTGCATGCCTGGACTTTTCTGACAGCTTTCTGGTTAGTCTTTGCCTTAAGTCTCTTCTCACTCCAGTCTAGCATTGGCTCAGCTGCCAAAGTAATCTTCCTTAACTGTCAAGATGAGTTATTTGAAGTTTATCCTAAAGAAAATTGGGAGCTATGGAAGGATTTTTGAGCAGAGAAAGTTCCATGTCACTCTTACACACACACACACACACACACACACACACACACACACACACGAGAGAGAGAAGAGAGAGAGAGAGAGAGAGGCAGAGACAGAGTGAGACAGACGGAGACAGAGAGATGTTACTATTCATTCCTCTAAAAGTATTAATCATGTATGCTTTATGGCATGGACAGGGTGTCTGGGGTTAAGGCACAGACACCACTTCAGTCAAGGTTTCTTATATGGTTATCTTTCTAGGCTGACTTTCCAAGACAGAAAATTCCAGTTCCCTAGCTAATCAACCCTCCCCATCTCTAGCCTCCTGACATCCTCACCCAATCCAAACAGCCCCACAACAAATAAAAAAACCTATCTTTTTTCTCTATTCCCTGAGAAAGATTGTTTCTAGTTTGTGAGTGTGAATTATTTTTACTGTAATCTTGGGCAGAATTATTCTTCCTTTTCAACCATTTCAGAGGTGGGAAAACAATGAGACAAGCCTAGGCAGGGCTCTGCCCCTCTCTATTACCCACATGGTCTGCCTTGGCTTTCCTGAACTCTCTGAAGTAGGGGATGAAAACACCGAACTGGTGAAAACTTGGTCTGAAGATGTGAGCAGCATCTGTCAAAACGGTCCTGGACTCCCTCTTGCCACAATGCCTGAGGGTCCCTGGTGGTACTCCTTCCTTCCCCTTCCCTGTCCGGACTTGGAGATATCAGCAACTTTGGTGGGGGAGGGAGTGTAGAATGGAAGAATATTCAACAAGCTCTTTCATTTTGAATTGTCAATGGCTGGCCCAATTGGTCGAGTGAATGCAGTTTGTTACAGTGGAGTGCAAGAGTTAGTAAGGGACCATAGTAAATAATCCGGGGTCAAGGATGTGGCTTCAACTTCTAATTCTTACTACCTGAGTGGCTTTTGATAATTAACTTCCTTAAGCCTCAGTTTCTTCAAATGTAAAAATAAAGTCTTAAACTAGATGACTACTGAAGATCCTTCCAGCTCTCATTTTATGATCCTAAGTCACTTAATGGCCCTGGCCTCAGTTATCTCATATGTAAGATGAAGTGATTGAGCTAGATGAGATCCCTTTCCAGATCTTGAGTGACAATCCTATGAACAGGGGAAAGAGCAGTACCTCTGGAGTCAAAAGACTTGGGTTCAAATCTCTCCTAGTTATTCATAATTATTACTTGTGTGACCTTGGGCAAGTCAATCAAGCCTTTCTAGGCTTCACTTCCCTCCTTCGTAAAATAAGACTGGACTAAGACAGTAAGTGTCCTTGTCTAGATCTGTGATCCTCATTACACCTGCTTCTTCCTCCATGCTTCTTCAGGTGTCTCCATCTGAACCATCTGTCCTTCCCTTGAACCCATCAAACAAAATGACCTCTTATTTGCCTCATCTGGTCCTTCTGTAAAGCCCTTTTTTCAATCTTAGCAATGGGCTGAAAGCCTCATAACCTGAGTTGCAGAGAAAGGTGAAAACCAATTCACATGTGAGTTATTTTTGCCACATTCTTGTCCATAATTACTCTTCCTAGCTTTCAGATTCTTTATGGACCACTTCTTCAAACCAAACTATAGAGCAAAAGATCTTTATATTCATAAGAAGTTTCAACTGCAGATTCCCCCCTTGCCAGTACATTGCAGCAGATATTAGAGAGATGACTGTTTCATAGTCTGTATTCGGAATTTTCTTGACATGTTGGGTAGTTAACATGTCATTATTTTTATTTTTTGGAATCAGAATGATTTCCTCTCCTGTTAAAAATAAATAAATAACACCTCAAATCCTTTAGAAGATTTCAATCTTTAGGGAAAATTTCCATTCTCTCCCCCGGCAGGACAAAGCTGATTTCTTCTCCTCTGTGGGCTCTGGCACAAAAGATTGACCCAAATAGAAGTGAGCAGAAGAAAGGAAATATAAATAAACCAGGTTAATTGTGGGTAATTAATATTCTACTGCTTTCTGAAGTTCCTAATCTCAATTTTTGACTGAATCACAGAATTTGAGAGTTGGAAAGGACCTCACCCACTACCTGGTCCAGCTCATACACAAAAGGAATCTCCTCTATAACATTCCTGACAAGTGGCCAGACAGACTCTGTTTGAAGACACACACACACACACACACACACACACACACACACACACACACACACACACACATTGAGAGAGAACCCACCACCTTCCAAGTCATCCTAGGATACTTTGGAGAAGTACTACTTGGTAGGAAGCATTTCCTAGAATCAAGGGTAAATCTTACCCCGGACAACTTCCACCGCTTTCTCTTGGATCTGCCCTTGGGACCAGGAAAAATAATACTGGAAGGCTCCACTCACCCTAAGTCTTCTGTCATCAATAATTAATACTCCTAGTTTCTCTTTCTTTTCTCTCTCTGTCTCTCTCTCTCTCTTCTCTCTCTGTTTCTCTCTCCTCTCTGTCTCTCTCTTCTCTCTGTCTCTCTGTCTATGTATCTGTCTCTCTCTCTCCCTCCTTCATCCATCCTTCTCCCTCTACCTCTTCTTCTCCTCTTTCCTCCCTCCCCACCTATCTCTTTTCAGTTCTGTATCTTTCCAGGACTGGAGGCACAACAGCCACTCGTCAGTAATCAGTAGCATGTATAGGGTAGAAAGCTGCCCTCTGCTTGCTTGTGACTATATTGAGTACAATAGGAGATTAAGAATTTGGTTTGATTGATGGAGTTGATGCCAAGACAAATGATGAGAGTAAGAAGATGAGTGAAGGCAGCGTATGAAGAGAGGATGGAGATGTGTTAGGGTAAAGATCCCTGGTGATTTAAGAGTGAGTTTTGGACCTTTAGGTATAGCTCCCTGAAGAATCTGGGTCATCCCAGAGGTACCATGATAAAGTAACAGGGAGAGAGTGAGAATTAAGGCAACCTGAAAAGACAGGCTTATCCGGATTGTGTCCACCCAGTAAGATGAAGTGCATACTAGATAGAACCTACATACTGATCTCTTGGAGTGATTCTAGGACTTGGGGAAAAGTGATGTCACACTGGCAGATGTGATATATTACTTGTCCCTAGCAGTCTTAGTAAGGAAAAAGAAGACATGAGATGGGGAGAGAACAAAGTTAGAGCCAGAACATAAGAGTGTGTCTGTATGAAAGGGTCCATGACATATAATGTCTCTGAGGCTTACTATTTATGTGACACCATAAGATATGATCATGAGATAATGTTTGTTAAATGGGGAAGGATATGATTATTTCATCAATGATGGGTAGGAATATTGAGGGAGGCTTGGTTATTGGTCCAAGGTCAATCATAATGTTGACTTTTAATGGCTCAGTTTTACCATAGCAACCAACTCAATTCAATGTCCACCATGGTGCTCAGCACAAACTCTTATTTCCCTCTTAATAAGTTCATCTCCATTATAGAATCACAGTCATAAAATTTAAGATGTAAAAGGACCTCAACAACCATCTAATTCACCTCATACCAGAAAGGAATCTTCAGCATAGCAGATAAAAAAAATGAGCACCTAGCTTCTGCTGAAAGATCTCTAGGGAGTGGGAATCCCTTATCTCCACTCCACTTTTAGACAGCTTTTATTGGTGGGAAATTTTCTTTTCCCTGATAGTGAAGCTAAATTAGCTTCTTCACAACATCCCAATATTATTCCTAGTTCTACCCTCTGGGGCCAAAGGAAATAAGTCTTCTCCCTTCTCTCTTCCAATACTTGAAGACAGCTACCATTTCTCCCCCTAAGCCTTCTCTTCTCCAGGATAAACATCTACAGTTCCTTCAACCCATCCTCATAAGACATGGATTCAAGGATCCTCACTGTCCTGCCTGCCCTCCTCTGGACACTTCTAACTTATCATTGTCCACATTAAGCTGTGGTGCCCAGAACTGTGTTGAATGAGAATGCTGTTTTTCAGATCAGTCCAGAATTGTGTAGTCTATCCAGGTGAATGTCTTCCATATTTTCTTTCCCCCAAATCCTAGTCTTTGAGGAAAGAGACTTGATTGTGCATATCCATCTACCTCTTACCAATTTCTGTTGCCATTTATGTCTCTAGAGGACAGATACTGGGTCTATTCCAGATGCGAAGCCCACTGCTGCAATCCAGTTTGTGTGGTTTCCTCACTAGAAGTAGCAATTTGACTTTTCTTCTCCACAGATGTATATCTGAGGACTGTTTTTTCTGGGTCTTTTCCATCCAACCATCAGATCCTGGCTAGAGTAGTAGAGATACTGAATTCATACCAGCATCAATTCTTTTCTAGTTCATCAATAAGAAATTCTCACCCTTGACTCCTCTTTTAGACATTCTTAGTTGAGTGTAGCATAGTACCCCCTGCTGACTTATGAAGGCAAGTAAAATTTCTCAAGGGACTTTATCCAGGGGATCATCAGTTCAAATGGTTTCCACTTCTTTGGAAATGAAGTCTCTTTAAAGGATTGACAGAATAGCTCCATAAGAAATCACACTTGTTTCTCTCAGCCTCAGAGGAAAGAATTAGACAAGAGGAAAGTTTCAGAAAGGCCCATTTTAGCTTGATGGTCAAAAATTTTAACAGTAAGAGCTGTCTAGGTCTCTCTCCATCCTATACCCCTCCATGGCAAGACTTCAAGTCAAAGAAGGATAATGACTTCTTGGCTACGTTGTAGAAGAGATTCATGGACAGATATATTATGACCTTTTCCAGTTCCTATCGCATATAGGCTCTCCAAAGATATTTCTCCTGACTTTTCTGGCTTCCTTCAAGTGCCATCTAAAATCCCACCTCCTAAGATGTTGCTTTTTTAAAATATTTTGCACTTTTTGTTTCTCAATTGTTTCTTTTTGTTTACATTGTAAACATTTACAGATTATTCTTGATTCATGAGAGGTCTCTTGCAACAAAGTAAAACAGTAAAACTAATAATACAGTGACTGAAACTGAAATTGAATGCAATATTTTATATCTACTGCTCACTCTCTCTATTTTTAAATATTAACAGAAATCTATTTTCTCTCCCTTCCACTCCCCAATCCATTGAAAACAGCAAAAAAGCAAAATTTCTTGTAACAAATACGTACAGCCAAACAAAATAAATTCCTTCAGTATCTGTAAACAATACATATACATATATATGTATATATATATATATATATATATATGGCTCATTCTGTATTCTAAATTTGTTGTGGGTCTATTAATGGACAGCATGTTTCATCAGTCCTTTAGACTCATAAATGATCACTGTAGTAATCACAGTTCTTTTTAAATTTTTTTAATTTTTATTTTTTGAAGGAGAATCATCAGAGAAATCGCTGTAATCACAGTTCTTACAGCTCTCAAAGTTGTTTGGTGTTCCAGTACTGTTAGCCATGTGGAAATTGTTCTCCCAATTCCACTCATTTCATTCTCTATCAGTTGATAATAGTCTTCAAAATTGTTCATTTTTTTAAATTTTGATGTCCTAATATAAATTGTTTCTCTGGTTCTGCTGGCTTCACTTGGCATCAGTTCATATAAATCTTTCCATGACTCTTTGAATGCATCTATTTCCTCATCTCTTACAATGTAATAATATTGATAATAACTAACATTTACATAGCACTTACGATGTGCCAGATTGTGCACTTTATAATGATTATCTTATTTGATCCTCACAAAAACCTTGGTGGTATTATTATCCATATTTTTACAGGGGAGGAAACTGAAATGCACAAAGGTTAAGTGACTTGCCCAGGGTCACACAGCTAGTAAGTGACAGAGGTCAGATTTGAACTCAAGTCCTCCTGATTCCAAGTTCAACACTCCATCCACTACACCACCTACCTGCCTCATCTTACTCATATGTATCACAACTTGTCTATTTCTCAATTGTTAGACATCCTCTTGGTTGCCAGTTTTTTACCACCTCCAAATAAAGAGCTGCTATAAATATTTTTGTACATAAAAAAACCTTTTTCCCTTTCTTTGATCTCTTGCAAGTATAAACCTAGCACTGGTATTGCTGGGTCAAAGGACATGTGCTATTAAAAAAATTTTGTGTATAATTCCAAATTTCCATCATTTCTTCCAGCACAGAAATATTCCATTACATTTGTGTACCACAATTTGTTTAGGCATTCCCCAGTTGATGGGCATCTACTTTATTTCCAATTGTTTGCTATCCCAAAAAGTACTACCGTAAACATTTTGTATGTGGGGACTGTCGTCTTACTGAGGGTTTTCATTATCTTGACCATGTCTTGTATCATAGGCATTCATAGACTATGTTTTCCATTAGACAGAGAGCCTCTTGAAAGTAGGGTTTGGTTGGTTTGGTGTTCTGTTTGTTTGTTTGCCTTTCTTTGAATCACTAACACTTATCACAGTGCCTGGAACATAGTAGGTAATTAGTCCATGCTTACCTTTTTAACTGACTGACATTCCAGCTATGAGCCTCAGAAAGAAGGCATTGGAGAGAGAACTCACTGTAGGCTTAGAGGGATCAGCATCCCTTTACAGATGATAAACTGTTATCAAATCCCTGATAAGGAAAGATTCACACTTGATCAGTTATCCTCTAATAGCTTTCTTCCATAATTAAATCGCATCCTAGAAGTGTGAAGATATAACCCACGCCTTTGGCCTGTTTTAGAGGACTCCAAAAGGCTTCTTTTACAGTGGGATAATAAGACCAAAACATTCTCTGTTTGTGAACTCTTCGATGAGCTGAAACTAAGTGAGCTTGGGCTGAGTACTTGCCCTGGGTGAGGTCCCAGAGGAGCTAACAAATGGGGAGATGAGGAGAGACAAGTTCACAAATACAGGAAGGCTCAGAAAAAACACTATTTACAATAGCCTAAAACAGGGTCATTCAAATCCATCCTCCTTTTCAATAAATATTGACTGAGACTGCTTGGTGCACAGGACCCCATGCTGGTCCACTGGGGAAATGAAGTCAGTCAGTTGGGCAACATACAATTGTTTAGTGCCTACCATATGTCAGGTGCTGTGTTAAATGCTGAAGAAACAAAGAAAGGCAAAAGAAAAAAACAGACTGCAAGGAGCTAATAGTCTATTAGGGGAGACAACATGCAAACAACTATCTATGAATGTAATATAGACAAAAATAGTTTCTAAAGAAAGGCACTAATATTAAGGAGGACTGGGAAAGGCTTCTCACAGAAAGTCAAACTTTAGCTGAGGCTTGAAGGAGGCCAGGAGGCAGAGGCAAAGAGGGAGAGCCTTCCAGGCAGGGCAGATAGTCAGTGCAATTGGCCAGAATCTGGAGATGGGGTGTCTTGTTTGGAGGAACAACAAGGAGCCCATGTCACTGGATCAAAGAGTATATGGGAGCCCGGGAGATAATATGATATAAGAAAACTGGGAAGGTACGTTAGGCGTGGCCCTTGACTTTGAGATGTTTATGATTTATCAAAATTATTGACTTCAGAAGGAGGAGAGGAGCCCTTGTCCACTGACTTTTTTCAAGGACCAATGTGTGCCTCAAATAATCTTATATTTATTTATGTGTGTCCATTGTATAACTCCCAGTAGAAAATAAATTCCACAAGGGCAAGAACTATTCAATTTTTTTTCTTTATATCTCCCAGTCTTTTACATATTAGTCATATAAAAATTGTTTAATTGAGCTAAAAGTGAACTAAATGGATAGGGTATAGGAGTGAGGGAAGGAGGAGGTAGAGAAGAACAAGGAGAAGAAAAAGAAAAGAAGAAAAGGAGGAGGAGGAGAAGGAGAAGGATAAGAATAAGGAGGAGGAGAAGGAAGAGGAGGAGTTGACTGAAAAGTGTGCTGCTAAAATTTGACAAAAAAGAGAATGCATAGTCCTTGATGTCCTGTACCAAAAAGCAGATTTCGTAAAAAGAAAAAGGGAAGTCTAGGATCACATATTTCAGGCTGGAAGGGATTTTTAAGGGGTCATGAAGTCTAATTTCCTCATCTTAAAGATAAAGAAACTGTTCCCAAGAGGTGTTTTCCTGAATTCCCTTTTTATCAGCATTCTTTCCCTCTTGAAATTACTTTAGCATGTATTTTACATGAATACAGAAGTTCATAGAGCTAAATCTGGAAGAAACGTTGGAGTCCATGTAATCCAACTCCCTCATTTTACAAATAAGGAAGCTGAGACCCAGGGGAGTTAAGTGACTTGACCACAGTCACATGAGTTATAAGAGTTGGAAGTGGAACTTGAACCCAGGTGTCCTAACTTCATATTCAGTGATCTTTCCCTTACACCATATATATTGAATTCTCTTATACGTATTCACACACACACACTCCCAGGAGAATGCAAGGTCCCTGAGGTCAGAGACTGTTTGATTTTTATCTCTATATCCCCAGGTCCAAACACAGTGCCTGACACACAGTTGGTATTTATTAAAAATAAAGTTTGTTGCCTTGAAGGGAACTGAATTTGTCAAAGGCAAGGGATTCAAACCAGGTCTTCTGACTCCAACCACATTACTCCCACAAAGCCACTGTCCACTCAACTCAAGGGCAGCCTGAGCTTTGAGTCAAGTACTGTGAGGGGTGACCTGAGTGCTCCCCTTTGAGCCACTAGGGAGCCCAGAACCTGCCTAGGTGTGGACAAGCATGTTAGAGAGAGGAGAAGGCAAGTCCCCACTGGCTAAGAAGGCAGGAATAAGATTTTGTGTTCAAAAGAGAAATGCAGGTTAATTAAAACCATGGAAAAACTTCCAGATAGCTGAGGTAGGGCCCAGCTGATGGGGCGGTCTGACTCTGCAGGTGCCAGGCTATTTTTAGGGGACACCTGTGTGTGTCCTGCTGGGAAGGTGAGAAGAGGACATCAGGGGCTGGGCCCAGACTTTTCAGATGATGGCTCCTCCTCCTCCTCCCCTACCTCTCTCCTCCTCTCCCCATCCCTCTCCTCCTCGTCGTCCCCCCTCCTCCTTTCCCTATCCCTCTTCTCCTCCTTGTCCCCCTTTTCCTCCTCCTCCTCCTCCTCCTCCTCCTCTTCCTCCTCCTCCAATAGCAACTTTGGCCAGAGCAGAGACTATCCTTTCCTGTGCTATTTAGCAGCTCATCAGACTATATGCAAGCCTCCCTGTTGTCACAGAGGAGACCCCTGGCATCGCTGCTCGAGGGAGGTGGGAGGAAAGCCATTATGCAGAAATGCTGAATAACCGGGTCATCAGCTCTAATGAGAGAGGGCAGGGGAGGCCGAGGCCGGCACGGGCTGGGGCTGGCTGGGCAGCTCCACAGTTGCCATGGAAACCTGGGGTGTGTACTGAGGGAATGAGGGCACACTTCTAATTAAACAGGTTTGAGTTCATTTTAATGCCAGCAAGTGAGCACTGAGAAATCCCTACTGCTTTCCTACAGAAGCCCTGATGAGGGCTGATATTTAAAATGTTTTGCTCCTAACCCTGTTTTTATGGCAGATCTTCTCTACTAGGTTTTTATATTTCAAGGCAATAAAATAAGCATTTTTTAATCATTTCCTATGCCCTGTCCCTTCTGCTGGGGATGCAAAGAAGATAAATAAATAATTCCTGCCCTCAGGGAGCTTATAGTCTACTTAGGGAGCTGCAACCTGCATGAAGAAAAGGACAGAAACTATAATTTGAGAAAGGGAAGGACCACTGACAACTGGGCATATTGGGGTGGCTTGGGAGAAGTTACCCCTGAGCTAAGCTTTCAGGGAACTCTCAGAGAGGAAAATCTTCCTCCCAATTCATGCCCATGCCTTCTCTGCAACTTATGAGTCCTGAGATGTCAAGGGACTTGGCCAGGGTCACATAGTCAGCATAATGAGGGGCAAGACATGAACCCAAGTCTTCCTGACTCTGAGGCCAGCTGTCTATCTACGACGACACACTGCCTTTCTATAAAAACAGGAAGGAAACAAGCATTTTTGAATGCCTGCTCCATGCTAGGGATTGTATTAAGTGCTTTACGAATATGATCTCATTTGATTCTCACAATAGCACAAGGAGGTAAGTGCTATCAGAATTCCCATTTTACAGTTAAGGAAACTGAGGCAGACAGAAGTTAAGTGACTTGACCAGAGTGACACAGTTTATAAGTGTCTGAGACTAGATTTGAACTCAGGCCTTTCTGACTGCAAGGAAAAGGAAGGGAAGGGCATAAGCATTTACATAGCACCTACCACAGAATCCCAGGGACCATGTTAAGTGCTTAGTCAGTGGTCTAGACACTGAGCCACCTAGCTGACTCAAACGGAAATGAAAACAATAATGTCTTGTGCCCCACTCACTGGGCATTGAGAGAACCAAATGAGCTAATTGTATCAAGTGCTTTGTTAAGTCTCAAAGCACCACCTAAATGTTAGCCGTCGATTCTCTCTCTGTCTCTGTCTCTCTGTCTCTCTGTCTCTGTCTCTGTCTCTGTCTCTGTCTCTCTGTCTCTGTCTCTCTGTCTCTGTCTCTGTCTCTCTCTCTCTCTCTCTCTCACTGGTCAAGAACAATGATTTCATATGAGGAATTCCTAATTTGGAAACTAACTCCACTGATGCAGATAAGATACTAAACACACACACTCTGAGAGGGAGGGAGGGAGAGAGAGACTGAGACAGAGAGATGACATAGAGCTTAGAGTAATAGTCCTGGAGTCAGGAAGACTCATCTTCATGAGTTCAAATGTGGCCTTAGACACTTACTAGCTGTGTGATCCTGAGCAAATCACTTAACCCTGTTTTCCTTATTTTCTTCATGTATAAAATGAGTTGGAGAAGGAAATGCAGACCACTGCAATATCTTTGTCAAAAAAAAAAAAAGAGAGAGGGGTCACAAAGAGTCAAACATGACTGAAAGTAGTCAAACTACTGTTGAAGGAAACAGAGGCAGGGAGGGAGAGAGAGCAAGAGAGACAGAAGACAGACAAAGATAGAGAGACAGAGGGACAGAGACACAGACAACCACACCGACACAGAGAGTCTTAGAGAGTTACCTGAAGCACTTAAAGGTCAATCAATAATCAATTAAGGCTAATGGTCAATCAATAATCAGTAAGCATTTGCACATAGACACTGGTCATGAAAATGCACAAATGAGATAGCCTCTACCCTCAAGGAGTTTCCATTCTATTACTGTTCTTACTGTAGTCAAACAGCTAGAAGGTTTCAGAGGCAGGACTTTAACCCACAAGGTCTTCTGGACACCAAGGTTGGTCCTCTCTACTAGGCCGTCATGATTCCTTTTTCTTTGGTCATCATCCAATTGCCCTAGACTCCCATCAGACTGAATGATTCAGTTTCCCACATTCCTTAGGGTATCCTGACCCTGTGCTTCCACTCCTTGTACCTATAACACCCTCCCTTCTCTCTAGGTCTCTGTTTCCTCCTAGGCCTTCAAAGCTCAGCTAAAATCTTAGCTCTTCCTTGAGTTTCCCAATCACTCTAGTCTACAGTGATGAAAAATGAAAGGATGGGACTAGATGACTTCTAAGGTCCAACAGCTCTAGATCTATGATTCCCTAGACATGTAGATCATGTGACTTTGGACTAATTATTTAACCTTTCTGAGGTTTAGTCACCTCCTCTGTAAAATGGGGTTGTGGAGATAACCTCTATGGCACCTTCCATCTCTAACTCTCTGATCTTTTATCTCCTCTTCCCGTCTCCCTTTCTCCTTCCCTCCCTACCCTTCTTCTGCAGGTGCAAACACATAATGTATTCTGAGGACCTGCCCCGGATCTCCGTGGTCTTCATTTTTGTCAATGAAGCTCTGTCTGTGATCCTTCGCTCAGTGCACAGTGTTGTCAACCACACTCCATCTCACCTGCTCAAAGAGATCATCCTGGTAGATGACAACAGTGATAATGGTGAGTCTGGGGACAACAAGTTGGGGGGGTTGTTTGTTGTCATAGCATAGTTGTTTAGTCTTAGGGGGTGAAGGTCACATTATAAATCCTTAGAACCTTTCCTACTCAGATGCTACTGGGTTCAGGCCAAGAGGAAAGTTTCAATAATGGGTGGGTACATCCCAGGCCTACACTACAGCTCTCTGGGCCCTGTTCATTGTGCTTCTCAGGGACTTGGGCTTGCCTTCATCTGGGCCACATTACAAGAGGAAGTTTGTCTTAGAAAAAGACAAGAACTGTCCTTCCAAATGTAAAAAAGAGACCCCGGCTGGGGATGAGGAGGCCTGGATTCTTGTGCCAGCCTTGCCAATAAATATATAGTTATATACTTTAGGCAAAGACTGTGGGGTTTTCTCTGGATCTTGGTTTCCCTATTTATCAAATGAAAAAGTTGGACAAGATGGTTTCCAAATAGCACTGGATTTGGTCTCATGGGGCTTGGATCTGGTGGAAATGTTTGTTAAATTGAACTAAGTTCACATTTCAATTCTGATGTTTGCTAGCCATTTGACCTTGAACAAGTCACCACACCTTTATGAGCCTTTCTTCCCTCATCTATAAAATAGGGATGATTGGTTGAGATGACTTAGAAGGTGACTTCTGTCTCGAAATCCTAGACTCTTTGTATTAAATACTCGGTCTCAAATAGGCAACACTTGTTTTCTCCTCCAAACTCTAACTCTATGAGCCATGATCCTCTGTGAATTAACAAAGTTTTACCAAGGGCCCCAAACAGTGCAGAGTCCTTGTTTCCCTGCACTGAGGAGATAGGAAGCTCAGAAGACATGATTTCTGCCTTCCGGGATCTCATATCCCATTTGGAAAGATAGATTAGACATGTATAAAATGATGCTAAAGTGAGTACAAGCCACACATGCCATTTATTTTAAGATGGTGTGATCTCAGGCAGGTCATTTAATAGATACTACTATTAACCCATGTGCACAAAGGATATGGGATTCATGGCAGAGACACCCACTACAATCTATTTATGTTTCCATAAATCATTCCTGGTCTCCCATACTCCTGAGGTCTCTCCCCAGTGCATGTGTTATTAGCTAGACACTGTACTTAATAAACCTTAGATAGATGCCTGAAGCATGCAGAGATTAAATGTTTTATTCATGGTCAATATTGTGGCTAAGAGCTGTCACAGGTAGGATCCGAACCCAGGTCTTTCTGATAAGTCCAGAAAGCTATTCACTATGACTTCTAGATGTTATCATTCTACAAACTGAAGAAGAGGATGTTGAAGGGATGTAGAGTAAAGGAGTGTTCCTAGTAGACATAAGGACTAGATTTGGAATTCCATTGATATAGGAATGTCCCAGGTGAGGAAATTCTCTCTGCTCATGCAGATTGGTGCCTTCTCCACAAATTGCATTCTTAAAGAACTGAGAGAGGTTAAGTGAGTTTCCAAGGGTCACACAGACAACCTGTATCAGAGACAAGGTTTGAACTCAGGGCTTGCTGGTTTCCAGGTCATATCTCTATCTGTTATACAACACTATTTCCCTTAATTATTATTAAAGGAAATATTATTAGGGGCAAGGTTAATCCAGAAAAGCTTCTAGAGGAAAGTGAGAAGTCACTCATGCACTACCAAACCCTGTGCTGTGAACTCACAAGGACTTAAGCAATGTTTGTAATTCTGTATTACATTAAACGAAAAGTAACAAAAAAAAAAATGTGTCACATGGTGTTATATTCTGTCGCATTGTGTTGCATGAAATTGATTTCATTGCTGCATTCTTCCTTTGGCACAACTGATCAGAAGGAATTTGCTACCTCCCACTCCCTTCACTTTGAGCCCTGTTGGTTTGTTCTTTTTTCAGTGGAGCTGAAATTTAATCTGGACCAGTATGTAAATAAGAGATACCCAGGCCTAGTGAAAATTGTCCGCAACACCAAGAGGGAAGGGCTCATCCGAGCTCGGATCCAGGGCTGGAAAGCAGCAACCTCTCCGATTGTGGGATTCTTTGATGCTCATGTGGAATTCAACACTGGCTGGTAAGCTTTCGTGATAGGAGCCAAAGATTTCTGAGTATACTGTCCCTCTCCCGGGGGATCACGTGGTCTTGCATGTATCATCATATTTGTAGGCTGTTTCCATAATCCAATAGACTCACAAATAAAATTGTCTCAGCAGCAGAGGAACAGAAGAGCTCAGGGGATAGAGCTCTCTATAGACCTGCTCAGGCAGTGCAGCCACTGGAACCTGCTCGGGAATTTCTTGTTATTGTACTTTAGGTGCAAAAATAATTGTGTTTTCATGAGCTGCTAAGAATCATGTCCTGTTCCTCTTACCTAGGTTGGTGGAGACACACAGAAACACTGGAGGAGGAAATTATTCTGAGCCCCTCCCCCCAATAAAGCTGAGAATTCCTGGGACTTATTAGGGTCTCCTTCTGGTACACTCATTCTTTCTCTCAAGGGAACCTTAGTTAGTGACTGGACACCATGACTCTGGTTTGTTCTGTTTAAGGTTTGATGTTTTCCCCCTGACATACTTGGAAAGAAGTTGGATTCTCTTATTAGGTTTTTGCTTTACAATGAAAAGCCAGAATAAAGATGAAGTCATTGTTCAGGATTGCAGAATTCACAGTGCAGGAAGCTAGGCTTCGAAATGAGGCCCAGCCAGCTAAATAGAAGTATTTCTTCCCTTTTAATAAGTGAAGGAGAAGTAAATTAAGAAGCAGAGAAAGAAAAGGGGACTAAATAGAAAAGGAGAAGGAAAAGAGAGAGAGAAAGAAGGGGAAGAGGAAAAAAGAAAATGAAAAAGGAGAAAGAATAGAAAATCAAGAGAAAGAAGAGGAGAAAAGAGGGAAGGAAGAAAAGGCATAAAAAGAAAAGAAGAATGAGAATGTAAGGAAGAGGAGAAAAATATGGAAGATAATTAGTAGAAGGAAATGGAGAAAGAAAAGATTAAAAAGAAAGAGGAAGAGGAAGAGGGAATAAGAGAAAAGGAAAGGAGGAAGAAGAAAAAGAGAAGGTGGAAAAGGATGATGCAGAGGAGGAGAAAGAGAAGAATGGAGAGAAAAGAAAAGAGGAGAGAAAGAAAGAGAAGGAGGATGGAGATGAGAGAAAAGGAAAGGAGGAAAAAGAAAAGGAGGTGGAAAGGAAGATGGAGAGAAAGGGAAAAGGAGAAGACAAGAAGGTACAAGAAGAGAAGGAGGAGAAAAGAAAATGAGTAGGAGAAAAGAATACTGGAACAGGGGAGAAAGAGGAGAATTGTGATCTGCTATTTAGCCAACTTCTGGCAGCTGAAAGCCTCTGAAAAGAATCTATGTATTACCCTGTTCAAGGAGTTTGGGTCCATTGTGAATGACGACCACGTTGCCCAGTAAGGCTGAGCGCCGGATCCTTTGTGTTCCAGCTGATGAGGACACAGAGAATGCTTTGCTCAGGAATATTTGCCTATCACTCCTCCTGACCTAGGCTCAGGGAGCTGAGTTTTCATTAATTATTTTTAGTTACAAAAGCATCTGTTCTTTGCTGAGGAGGCCAAACACAATAAAAAAGGTTGGGTCCACACAACAGAGCTGGGATTCGTTCCAGAGGTTTCTGACAAGACCCTATCTGGGGACTCACCTTCCTTCTCTGTATTTTAAACACAACCAACTCCTAGTTCAATACTCTGCAATCTCAGGGTCTTTGCCCCAGTTGTTGGATTTCTTTGAGCCTTCTCCTTTGCAGGCATCCCCAGCCCTGATCTTTGCAAACGGTCAGAGCCTCAGTCCCTCTCCCTCCACTGCCCCCATCCATTTTGGTCCCAGAATGCTCATTCTCTCCCAAGCCTCAGAATGCAGTGATGGAAGGTGGCACCGGAGCCCAGAGTGTGCAGTTAATCTTCCATGTCAAAATGCAATTTTGAAAAATGTGTAATTTTAATTTTCGCGACTGAGAAGCTGTTTTTATCCACTGGCAAACAGACCCCTTATCCTGTTGCTGCAGCACATGAGGCTCCGGATTCATTAGCCGCCTGGCATTTACACGAAGCTTTTTGGTCTCTGAAGCACTTTACAAACATTAATTAATTAATCCTCCCTCACGTTGCTCCAAGGCAGGTAAATAACATTCAGCTATTTTATAGGAAGCAGACTGAAACAGAGAGATTGACCAAGACATTCAGGGGCTAGAATAGAATCCCATACAGCCTGGGAAAACTTTTTTTTTAGCAAAGTCCAAACAAGGTCAGCCCCCAGCCTGAACGTCATGTCACAAGGCAGAGGTCATTATTTCTGGGGCTTGGGGGTGACCAAAGTTTAACCACTATTTTTCTGGATGTAGGTCAAATGTTAGATGGGAGAGCATCATACAGTCATAGAAACAGCACTAACCAGGTGCTGGGAGATCTAGGTTTGAATACCACCGTTGCTACTTACTGGTTGTGTGACCCTGGGCAAGTGACTTAATTTCTATGTGCCTCAGTTTCCCCTTCTATAAAATGGGCATGAAAATAGCATGGAAGCATGTTATGTGAAATAGACCTAGATTGGTAGGCAGGAAGCAATTTGTGAAAGGACTGAAATACTAAGCTAAAGAGTTTGTATTTTACCTTTGAAGCAATGGGGAACCTTGAAGTTACTTATGTGGAGGAGTAACATTTAATAAGGGGTACAGTGGATAGAGCATCTGACCTGGAATCAGGAAGACTTGAGTTCAAATTCAGCTTCAGATACTTGCTAGCTGTATAACCCTGGGCAAGTCATTTAACCTTGTTTGCCTCCGTTTCCTCATCTGAAAAATGAGATGGAGAAGGAAATGACAAATTACTCTAGTATCTTTACCAAGAAAACCCCAAATGGGGTCACAAAAAGCCAGATGTGACTGAAGAAAAATGAACAACAAAAATATTGAATCAAATATAATGGATATGAAGGTGCTTTGAAAACTGAAAGAAAACAATATTTGTCTAAATCATGTAATTCCAGGTTCCCATATGTGCTACCATCCCTGAGGCATAGGCAGAACTGAGGCTGGGTAACATATCAGTCAGACAAAATGTCACATAGGCATATCTACATATTTGACAGAATTTTCTAGTTGTTAGCATCTGTTCAGCACCATGTAAACATGTCCTTATCCTCATACCCTGCTCTGTCCTTGGGGATCTTACCCCAGATTGAGACTTCTCTGCTCATGCAGAGAGTATACAATTATCTTCCTGGTTACCAAGCTGGAGATGGGAGCCTTGCTAGGCAGACTCTAGTAGTAGGAAAGGATTTGGAGACATGAGTCCTGGGATCAAATCATTTCTCTGTATTTAGTGTACATGAAATCTTGGGCAAGGCCTCAGTTCCCTCTTTTGTAAAATGCATTTAGATGAGATTGTATCTGAGGTCGTTTCTTGCTCTAATTGACTGGGTTGCTATAATCCTTTCCCTCCTCTAGGAAGGAGTTGAGACCCCTTAAAAATGAGCCATGGTGTGCAAAGGCTAGGCTCCTTCAAGGATTCCCAAACTGATGTCTCTGGGGACTTGGGGGTCTTTTAATAGTCTAGTTCTCCATCCACTCTAGAGAGAGAGAAGCCTGCAGGAGGGGGTGCCATCTGGAATCAACAATGTTCTTGGGAGCCTCCTGATAGAGGAAATGCAAACGGCTCTTGGGTCCATCTGCCTACTCACTCACTTTTCTCTAAAGGTTCCCAGGAAGAAGGCATAGGCTACATCAGACAGGGGGACAGGAGGAACTTGGATATAAGATGTGAAGGCAGCATCAGGAAATATGGGACAACACTTAGCACCCTGTCGGAGCTACCATCTGTCCACCCTTCTGGTCCTTTTGTGATAGGGACTTTCCTTCCATTGGAGGAAACAGCTGTGGAAGCTGGGTAATTGTTTCCCTGTCTTGTTTTTGGCCAAACTTCATTGCATTTACAGAGGCTGAATGGTAGATTCAGCTGAATGCTGGACTTGGAGCCAAGAAGCCTTGAATTCAAATCCTGCTCTTAGCTATGTGATTCTCAGTTTTCCTATTCTGTAAAATGGGGTTTATAAAACCTGTAGCTCTTACTTTATGACTTTGTACTGAGGATCAGGGAAGACAACGCATATTGAAAACTTTAAAGTGTAATGTAATTCCCCCTCCATTCTGCTCCTATCTCCAGGACATGAGGTACAGGTACACCCTTCCCCTCAAAGCTCCCTGAGAGAAAGGAAGACTTCACTTTTGTCTTTAAACCCCTGGCACTTTTGATAAATGCTTGCTACTGAATGGATCATTAGAGATTAATCTTGTGCAGCATTTTATTGTAGTCCAGAATTTCCTTATCTCTGGGTCCCTAAGTCATCTCAGGGTGGGGATCAATCAGGCCAAGCCAGGGCATCATAGCCAGAAAGAGTCTCAAAGTATTGAATGGCCTGTACAAGGTCAAGTCAAGAGAGCCTTGATGTGGCTGCCTCAAAGAGAAGAACAAGCCATCTGCCTCACCTGGATGCTCTTGGGTCAAATAAAAGTAGTCAAGTGAAAGGGAGTTATGCAGGGTGAAGGAGGGAGGCTGGACTTTCTCTGGGAAATGGAAGCAAAGCAGGGCTATCTGAGTACCTGTGAGTGAGTTTGGTCCAGAGGCTGGAGACTATACCCCTCCCCTTCACCCAGGACATCCTTTATTCAACACCAAGACCATCCCCATTCCAACCAGAGTACACTGTACTCCCTCTGGGATCTGGCCAATAGAGGCAGTGCCTGAAGAAAGGACATGGAAAAAAAGGGCCATCACAGAATCATGAATATAGAAGGGGGGTTCTTAACCTTTCTTGCTTCATAGATCTCATCGATACTGTGATGAATTCTATGGATCACTTCTCAGAATGGGGTTTTTAAACACATGAAATATAATCCCTAAGACTGCAAAGGAAACTGATCATATTGAAATACAGTTATCAAAGTTTTTTTTAAAGAAATTCACAGGCCCCAGATTAAGGACCCCTGATCTAGGTCTCTGTCTCTTGGCTTCTTTCAAGACTGAGATCCTTCTGCAAGAGGTCTTTTCTAGTCTGCTCTCCATCCTGAAACTTCTTCTAATGCTTTCGCTCTGAGATAATTTTCTACTTATTCTGTATATATCTTACAGAAACATAATTGTTTGTATTTTGTCTGCCTTGGTAGACTGTGAGCTTCTTAGAAACAAAGACTATTGCTGGGGGCAATTTTATTGTCCTCAGCACTTAGCACAGTTCCTAGATACAATAGGTGCTTAATAAATGCACTTGAAGTAACTTAACCAAGGTCACATAGGCAGCAAGTGTCAGGGGTGAGATTTGATCCCAGGTCCTCTGGCTCTGGATCGACTTTGCATAGACTTTAACCCTAGATCTTGCAGAGGATGGGTAGATGATGGTAGTGATGACTGTCTGTCTGGACCATTGTCCTAGCCGTTCTCTATTCAGCCCCACACTCTTAATCACTAGGAGTCAGACCTACTACAAAATATTGAGTGCCTAGCCCTTCATTTACATCCATCTGGTCAGAACCCTGAGAGATATTAGACCTAGGATACTTTTTAACAATCCTTCCATAAGTGACCCTAATCTCCAAGGATGGGTGGTACTTTGTAGAATTGTGTGTGTTCGTCCTTCGTTGCCAAAGAAGAACATGCCATCAGAGAAATGATGACATGATTTGCACTTGACTTTGTTTTGAGTGGGGGAGGGCTGTGCAGGTCACCAGCCTCACTTCTCCTCCAAAGCCATCTGAATCCAGTGACCAGATATTCATCAGGATGACTGGAGATGACCCAGGATGAGGCAATTGGGGTTCCAAGGTCACACAGCTAGTGAATGTCAAGTGTCTGAGGTGAGATTTGAACTCAGGTCCTCCTGACTCCTGCACTGGTGCTCTATCCACTGCCCCACCTAGCTGCCCCAGTTTGGAGAATTAGAACTATGAGGAATGAATTCTTCAGGAGCGTATCCCAATAAAGACAATCAGAATTATGAAAAAGCCCAAGCCACAGGAACAATGGTTGAAGGAACTGGGAGTGTTTAGCCCAGAGAAAAGACTCAGGGTCAGGAAGGAAGGGGCACAAGAGCAATCTTCACGACTTCACAGGGCTGCCATGTTAAAGGGGTTTTAGACTTGATTCTACATGAGGTCAAAACTAGGAGCAATGGGTGGAAAAGCA
Organism: Notamacropus eugenii; assembly: GCF_028372415.1. Classification (NCBI taxonomy): domain Eukaryota; kingdom Metazoa; phylum Chordata; class Mammalia; order Diprotodontia; family Macropodidae; genus Notamacropus; species Notamacropus eugenii. The sequence goes on along the minus strand of NC_092875.1, from coordinate 49,029,996 downwards.
AAGAGTTGAGGAGATGACAGCTTGAGGTCAGGAAGAACTTCCAAACAATGAGATCTACTCCAAAATGGAATGAGTTGCTGTTGGAGGTATGAGGTTTCCCTTCACCAGAAGTCTTTGGGTGGAGAGTAGATGACCCTTGTCCAAAAAGTCATTCAGGTTCAGACAGGTCAGAATCTGGAGCCCTGGAGTCCCTTTCCATTCTGAGATTCTGTGAGTCTGCAACAAGATCTCAGAAAACACAATTTGAAGGAAGGAAGTTTGGCAGGTGTGGGCAGGGTGTATCAAGTGGGGGGGGGAGCAAAATTGGGTAGGAGTCCCAGAATTTGATGTCTGCTTCTGCTACACTTAGGCAGAGGATGATCACCTCCTCTCCATTGACCAGATGCAGAATAGGAGGCTTAAATTGTAGCAGGAAGGATTTGGGTTAGCGAGGGGAAAGGACTTTACTAACATTTAAACAGAAATCAATTAATCCCTCTCTCATAGGACAGAACTTTAGATACATAATAGTAATAGCTAGTTTATGCAGTACTTTGGAAATAGCTTTACAAATATTATATCTTTGATCCTTACAACAACCCTGGGAGGTAGGCGTTACTACTATCTCTGTTTTGTAGTTGAGGAAACTGAGGTAGACAAAGACTTGCTCAGGGATGTAAGACTGAGGTCTTTCAAAGTAAGGATTGGTTGACTTCAGGCCAATTTTTCACCTCTTTCTCTGGAAAGTGGGGAGTAGATTTGGGGAGAATCATCTTTACTCTGGAACAGAGTCCTACTTATTTTTAGTGAACTCATTAAATACCTATTAAACAAATGAATGAGTGAATGAATAAGTGGATAGATGAATGGATGGATTGATATGGCCCTGTCAGAAATCAGGAGAATGGACTTGGTGATTTCTCTGAATCCCTCCAAGTCCCAAGGTTTATGATCCTTTGACTTTTCATTTTCCATCACAACTAGGGACCAAATTCCCCTTCATTCCAATCAGAGAAGAAGCAAAAGAAGGAAAGGAGTTCACCTTTGCCCAGGAAATGACTGAAGAGAATATATCAAATGATAGATTTAAAGCTGGAAAGAAACTTAGAAGTCATCAAGTCCAATCCTCCCATTTTAACAGAAGAGGAAACTAAGACATAAGGAGGTTATCTGACTTGCCAAGGTCACACAGCTAGTAAGTGTCTAGCACTGGATTTGAACTCAGGCTTTACCTTACTCCAAGCCCCCATCCATTACACAACACTCTCTCTGCTAAGACAAAATCAAAACTGTCTTTGCCCTCAGAGGGCTTTTTTATTATGCAGCAAATAACATGTACATCAGTATAAAATCTAAACAATGGAAATTTTAAATATAATTTTTTGTTTCATTTCATGGGAAAGGGATACTAAAAACTGGGGGTGAGGAAAGGAAGAAAGGTCTGATGTAGGAGGTGCACAGGAAATGAGCCTCCAAAGAAGCCTGTGGTTCTAAGGGGTGGAGTTGAAGAAACAGGGCATAGAAGGAATGGAGTTGAGCCTGGGTAAAAGTCTGTATGGGTCTCTTTTTACTTATGGGGCCCCCATCCCTGTATCCTTAGTCAAAATATCCTACCTGAGCTAGCAGGGCCTGTGATCCATAAGGAAAAAATGTCATATGGCAGCTCATAGAAACACACAGTGACTCCAATGATGATGGAGTGTGGGAGAGAGCAGTGCAGGAGGGAGTATTTCTCTGAGTGATTGGGCACTGAGAGAGCACATTAAGTTAGAGAAGTGTCCTGAAATGGCTCTGAAGTCACTAAGTAAGTGTCTGTCACTGAAACAACCCATCAGGGTCATCCTTCTTCTAAAGCACAGGACAAGTGGTTTTTCTACCCAAAGCAAGAATGACGCTCTTGCTGTCCCTCCTCCCTTTGCTCTCCAGTTCTTTTTCTCACCTGTCCTTTTTTCTCTTGAGATTCATTCCCCATCTTCTTCCTCTTTTTCCCTTTTTTCCTATTCTATCATCTTCTTTCATTCATGTCCATCCTTTCTGCCCCTTCACAGAGGAGTCACATTATCTCCAAAGTTGAGCCTCAGGGGTCATTGAGTCCAACTTGTGCCTGAGCATGATTCCCCTCTACAAAATCCCCCTCAAGTGGTCATCCAACTTCTGCTTGAAGACCTCTAGTCATGGGGAGTTCACTACCTCCCAAGATAGCTTAGTCTGCCTTGGGGTAACTTTCACTAGCAAGAGATTTTTCACTATATAAACAACTTAAGCTTGCTTCTGTATCTTCCAGGCATTGTTACCATTTCTTCCTTTAGGGTCAAACAGAATGGGTTTAATCCTTCTTTCATAGAACAGAACTTCCAATAAATAACAGAAACAGAAAACAAAACCTATCTGTGCTAGGTGGCACAGCATCCTGTCCAGAGTGAGGAAGACCTGTGTTCAACTCTGGCCTCAAACATTTAATAGATATGTGACTGTAGGCAAGTCACTTAACCCTGTTTGTCCCTAAATGAGCCGAAGAGGGAAATGGCAAATTACTCCAGTGTCTTTGCCAAGAAAACCCCAGATGGATTCATGAGGAGTCAGACACAACCGAAACAACTAAACGGCAATAATAATTAGCAGTTACACACACAAATGTCATCTCTTGAATCCTCACAACAACCCTGGGAGGTAGGTACTATTATTACCATCATCTCTATTTTACAGTAGGGGAAACTAAGGTAGACAGAGATTAAGTGACTTGCCCAAAGTCACACAGCTAAGTCTTCCCCAACCCCTCTTAACTCTAGTGCCTTCCCTCTGTCAGTTATTTCCTATTCATCCTGTAGATATATATTGCTTTGTATACACTTATTTGCATGTTGTCTCTCCCATTAGATTGTTGAGGGTAGGGACATTTTTTGCCTCTTTTTGTGTCCCTAAAGCTTAGCACTGTGCCTGGCACATAGTAGGCACTTAATCAATGTTTGTTGATCGATTGAAATGTCTGAAGTTGGATGTGAACTGAGGTCTTCCTGACTCCAGATTCAGCTTTATCCACTGAACTACCTAGCAGCCTCTTATCCTTGAAGACATGACCCTGAATCTTCTCCAGACTAAACAGCCTCACTCAAGCAGACCTATTAAGGCACATTCTTCACATTCTGCTTTTCCCTTCTCTAACTACTTTCCAGCTTTTCAATGTCCTTCCTAAAACTCAGAAGGGAACGCAGTATCCCTGAGGCCCAAGAGTTGAGCTGTTGAACCTCTCAGAGCCTCAGTTTACTGTTTATCAAATGAGAGTGAGCCCTGCACTCATTACCTACCTCCTAGGACTATTAAGAGAATAACTCTTTGTAAATCACCAAAGCACATTCTTACACATGGGCATCCCTATTAGCAGTCCTTTCTCATTCAGTCAAACAACAAAGATTTTGAGTTTTTGGAATGGGTTTGCTGTGGGAGGAGATACACAGATAAATAATCCCAGAATCTTGGAGTGCAAAGGGACCTCAGAGACCATTTAGTATAACCTGCACCTAAACAAGAATCCCCTCTATTACAAGTGCTTTAATATAGTGCTTAAAGGTTTGCAAAAGGCTTTACATAAATCATCTCATTTGATCCCCACAAGGTGAGATAGGTGCTCTTATTATCCCCATGTTACAGATCAGGAAACTGATACTAAATGAAGTTAAATGACTTGCCCAGGGTCACAAAGAAAACAAGTCTGAGGTCAAATTCATGTTTCCCTCACTCCTACATTCCAGCCACTGGGCCACGTCGTTGATGAGCGGTTTATAGCAACTTCAAAAAGGGTCATCTAGCTTCAGTGTGAAGACCCTCTCCTAAGAAGAAGCCACCCACTGGCCCCGCAAAGTAACACATTCACTTGTACCAAACCTTCAGCCTGATTTTCTCTCTCTCACTTCTACATATTGTTTCTAGTTCTGACTTTCTTGGGTTAGACAGAACAAGTCCCACCCTTCCTGTATGAGACAAACCTTTCAAATATGTGAAAGTGTCTCTCATCCCATCCTCTCTACCCACAAGTAACATAGCATTTCTGGCTTCAAGTAGCCCACAATCTCATATGAAAGGTAAGACACATAGACAAATAATTTAGGGAAAGGGGAACTAAACTCAGTATAGAATCAGACCTACAATACAATTCTGGCTATAGAAAGGGAAGAAATAACCATTTATTAAGCACCAACTTAGCACAGCAAATATCATCTCATTTGATTCTCTTGACAACTCTGGGATATAGGGACTATGATTACTCCCATTTTACACTTGAGGAAACTGAGGCAAAGAGGTCAAGCAACTTGCCCAGGATCATTCAGTCAGTATTTGTCAGAGATGAAGCTTGAATCCAGGTCTTCCTGACTCTGACACCAGCTTTCCATCCACTCACTACATACTGCAAATAACCCCAAGTCCAATTTTATGAGTACCTTAGGCATGGTACAAAGACATGCTGTAAAACTTCGGAGGAACAGAAGCTGATTTCTAATTGTTTATCAGAGAAGGATTCATAGTCAAGGCTTTGATGAGAAGCAAGGAGACACAGTAGAAAGAGGGCAGGCTTTCAAGTCAGAGGACCTGGGTTCAAATCTTCCCTCTGTTACTATGTTTGTGAGCTTGGAAAGGTTATAGAACATCCCTGGGCCTCAGTTTACTCATCTTTAAATTTAAAAGGTTGGATTAGACGGCCTCTGAGGTCCTTTCTAGACCCATTGTCTTATAATCTATCTGTGTGTGTGTGTGTGTGTGTGTGTGTGTGTGTGTGCATGTGTGTGTGTAGGTATATAGTCTCCTCCATTGGGCTATAAGCTGCTTAAGAGCAGGGAATGTCTTCATCATCATATTATTTGGAACTTTAGCCCTTAGCACAGTGTTTAGCATAGAGCAAATGCTGAATGCTTTAACAAATTTAAATACATGTATTATCAATTAATGTATCATTAACAATTATTTTATGTTGTACATAATGCAGTATAGACAGAGTATTAAAATTAATTAATTAATTATTAATAATCAAATGCACTTCAGACCATTAAGACCTTCTTTGTGAAGGCATTGAAATGGGAGACAGAAAACCAGGTTCCAGGGAACAGCCAATGTCATTTTGGTTGAAATGGAGAGTGCATGAAACAGGGAGTAATGTGAAATTGTTCTGTAAAGGTGGGCTGAAGCCAGACTCTGGAGGGCTTTCTGTGCCAGGCTAAGAAATTCGTACTGGTTCCTACTAGCTCCTGGAAATAGGGAGCTAGTGAAGATTTTTGAGCAGAAGAGTAACCTGGCGAGACTTGTATTTCACTAATATTACTGCAGCAGATGAATACTGAAGACACAGAAAGCTGAAAAACAGAGTGGTGGGGGAGAGAGGGAGTAAAGTTTCTTTCCTTCTTTCTTTTTTGTGCAGGTGGGAGACTAAGAGTGTGAAACATCATTTATAATGTCAGCCTCAATGGATGTGTTGCTTGGTTTACTAAACTGCTGTCTTCTTTCTTTGTTACAAGGCAAAGAGGGCAGAGGGAAGGCTATCATTGGAGATGAACATTATTTAAAACCAAATTGTATCAATGATGATGATGAGGAGGAGGAGGAGGAGGATGATATCAAACATGTATATCACAGTTTAAAGTTGGCAAGCAACTTTTTTTTTACATCCATTGTCTCATTTGATCCTTGAATTGATTTTTAATTACTCTGACCCCTGTCCCAAAGTCCATTGTTATTGGGCTCTCTCCTTATTGGTGGAGATGAATTGTGTGGCGTATATGTTGGGCAAAGTTGGGGAGAGTGGGAGACCCACCAGTCTTCTTCAGTTCACTTTGGGACTCTTCAAGTTTTTAGCCCCTTCTGGTGTTTCTGATTTCCAGCCTTAAGAAGAAAGATGGATGAAATCAACCCACATCAGGTTCCTGAAGGAAAAGATTCTGGAAAGGCAAGGGAGGAGCTGACTGTCTCCACCATCTCCATCATACCTCTACCCCCCAGCTTGCTACACTGAAGACTTTGGGGATTTTCCCCTTGGGTGAGGTCCTGGACTCACTCTCTTGGTTGAGCTGAGTTATCTCACTCCCAATAGAAAGCTCCTTCCCTCTGTATTGTCTGATATATATTTTCCTATGTATAACTTCTCTATTTTCTGTTTTGCTACCAATTTGGATAAATAATTTTCTTTATGTAGTTCAAAGGGAGGCGGAGTAGACATCTTTTCCCTCCATGGTTCTCCAAGGGAGATTTTCCTTACTGCCAGAAGAAGAGCAGGAGGTTGGGGCCAGAGGCCACAATGCTCTCCCTAGAGAGAAAGCATACTTGGCTAGAATTATATCTATCTGCTTCCTTAAATATTATTATTCTAGGGAGTATGATTGGATCCAATCTAACTTTGATCACTTTTCCATTTGGGCAATAAAGGATCCAAGCTCTATATCCAAGCCTTGTCTTCTTTCCCTCCAGTTTCACAATGAACACACTTAGTGAAAAAAAAAGCAAGAAAATCTATCCAATATGGAAGCAAAATGGAAATCAGAGAAGGCACATGTAAGAGAGTGTATACTAGACAACACAGAGTGAAGGAGCTCTCCTATTGGGAGGGAGATCATTCAGCTCAGCTGGAGTCCCAGAATTCACCCAAAGGAAAGAGTAGCAAACTGTGAGAGGGACATGATGAAGACCACTAGCTCCTCCCATGCCTTACCAGAGTCTTTTCCTTCAGCAATCTGAAGTGGTTTGTCTTGTCCATTTTTCTTCTCAAATATGAAAATCAGAAATGCCAGAAGGGACTAGAGTAGGCATTTGAAGAGTCTCAAAAGTGGGCTGAAGAAGACTGGCACTCTCCCGCTCTCACCAACTCTGCCCAACAAATGCCCCACATCTCCACCATTTATCTCCACCAATAAGGAGAGAGCCCTATACCAATGGGTTTCGAGATGGGTTACACAAGATTTTAGGAGGGAAGAAGAAAGAGGAAATTCTCAATCTGTCAGGAAAGATGGCTAACTATATACTGCCTTGGGGTGTACTCCATTTGAATCTAAGCCCTGGAGTCTTAATTAAAGCTCTTCATTGGAGCCACCTGGATTTCTGCCCCCAATTAAACCTGAGCTCAGGGTAACCATCCTCAGGAAAAGATGTCATATTCATGCGTGAATTGCAGAGAGGGCTAGGGGAAAGTGGGAACTATTTAATGAGATGGATACCTTTAGCTAGCTGGCTGGCTGACTGGTGAGGAAAAACTGCCCTAACTCAAAGAACTCCCCAACAACTCAGGGTTAAGCTGAGCCAGTTAAAGAAATGGGCCCTTCCTGTACTCAGTATTCCCTGCTGAGGGGCACTGGCTGGCTGACTGGCTCCTCATCTGCCTTTAGATCGATGGGTCCAGGTTAGCACACATACCAACACAGGTGCCAGGAGAGCCCTAAGATGATTCATCTTCCTGAGAGGCTCAGTGGGCTCCCTTCAGGAGTCGCTCCCTTCAAGTGTCTCTGTTCTACAGTCTTGCAGGTGAATTGCTGAATAGTAATGGTATAATATGTTGTAATAGAGAGGTAGGGGAAGTGTACCTGTTCTGTGGACAATAGAGACGGAGAAGATAGAGACATCATGCTGGAAATCTGGGCTCTATACCTCCCACCTGCATGTTGTTGGGAGAGGATCCTAACTGAGACTTTCAGCCTTACAACTTCTGTTCTTAATGAAGGTCCAGCTCAAAGGATACCCAGAGTCCTGGATGGGGTGTAGTATTTCTGGGAGGGGATGGATTTCTGGGTTCTGTAAGGACTTGTGATTGCCCACTCTGGATATAGATGTAAGAAGTAGGTACAGAGAAGAGGAAGAACAATACCTTGAACCATCTTCCTTCCTTTCTTCCCTCCCTCCCTCCCTCTGTCTTTCATCCTCAAAAAAATATATCAGGGACCAAAAAATAGTTACAGTAGATGTTTAGAAATACATACACATGTGTGTACATATATATAGATATAGATATAAAATGTGTGTATGTGTATATATATTTATATAAAATATACATTATGTATACAGACATACCTTTACGGGAGGAAGAAGGGTGACTGTGATTTCACTGATGAGGGGAAATTCTGACATGAAAAATCCCTATATCAATGCAGCTCTTCAGTGTGAGCTCTCACCACTGATGAAACCATGGAAAAACTGATTGGAGATTTGAATGGGGAACTCCCTCCTCCCACACAGCTCAGCACCTTATCATCTTAAAGAGTACTCACCTTAGAGCACTGGGAAGTGATTTACCCAGAATCACACTGCCAGTATGTGTCCAAGAGAGGAGTTGAACCCAGATCTTCCTGGCTAGCTCTCCCATCTACCTTGCTGCTCAAAGTCTTCTCACATTACAAGTTCAGTCTCCCTAAGGGAAAAGTATGCCTACCTCCTACAGTGCCCACTGGAGATTACACATCAGAGAGAGACAGCCTGTTCTACAATACACCTGCCTTAGAGGTCTGTCCCTAACGACTCCCAAAATGATCCCTCTTGGGCTTTTTTTTTTCTTTCAGGGCAGAGCCAGCCCTAACCCGTATCAAAGAGGATCGAAGGAGAATAATCTTGCCGGCCATTGACAACATCAAGTACAATACCTTCGAGGTACAGCAATATGCCAACGCTGCCCATGGCTACAACTGGGGTCTCTGGTGCATGTACATCATCCCACCGCAGGACTGGCTGGACCGAGGGGATGAGTCTGCGCCTATCCGGTGAGTCTAGGCGGGGCATTTGAGAGCCTTCTCAGAGTTCGTAGAATATTATTTTGGAGGCCATCAGAGTAAAGTGATTTGTCGCACAGCTATTAAGTGTCTCAGTCCAAATCTGAACTCAGGTCTTCCTGACTCCAGGCCCAGCATTCTATACACTGCTCCACTTAGCTGCCTGAAATGTTATTGACTTAGCAATAAAAACACCTTGAAAACTTATTCATGGCAAGGAAGCAAACTGATCACCCCTCCAAAGGCTTATTGGCAGCAAGGAAGAGAAGGGGGCTTGAATTTGGTGAGGGGAGAGGGTAGTTGGGATAGTTATCTTTTTCATTCAAAATGGACTTTATGATCCCTCATCAATAAATAAATATTCATGCTTTGACATTTGAAAAGCTTGTAATAAGCAAAGTAAAATGAGATAGGATATCCATCATTCAGTTGTGTCCAACTTTTAGCAACCCCACTTGTGTTTTTTTTTGACAGTGATACGAGGGTGGTTTGCTATTTCCTTCTCCAGTTCATTTTACAAATAAAGAAACTGAGGCAGAGTTAAGTGACTTGCCAAGGGTCACAGAGCTAGTAAGTGTCTGAGGCCAGATTTGAATTTAGGAAGATAAGTCTTCCTGACTCCAGGTCCAGTGCTTGATGCACTGTACCACCTCACAGATTTGAGCAGATGAGAAACCATTGTTTTCCTCAGGTCCCTGAGATCCCTTCTCCAGGTCTTGTTTGAGTAGAGCAACCCCAAGGTCTTGTTGAGGACAAACAGGGAGCTGCCAGGAGGAGAGAAGGAATTCAACAATCATTAAGTCCCTCTAGTGATTAGCACAGTACCTGATACTAAAGGGAGCACAAAGACAAAAAAATGAAGCAGCTCTCATCCTGAAGGAGGTTATAATCAACGTAGGGGAAAATAATATGTATCCAGATAAGTAAATGCAAGTTACATGTGAAATCATATGGGTAGGTAGGGTCTAAAAACTGGGGGCTCTGAAAAGCTTCCATGGAGGAAGTAGCACCAGAATAGAGCCTTAAAGGAAGCTATGGATTCTGTGAGGCAGAGGGAAGGACAGGGAGCATCTCAGGCATGGAGGTGGGAGATGAGCCATCATGTCAAGGGAACAGTATGGAGAGTGCAGAAAAGGGTATCATCTCCAAAAAGGCTAGAAAAGTAGCATGGTGGTGAAAGGCTTGAAATGTACAAGAGTAGTTTGGTCCTAGGGACAATGGGGAGCCACTGGGTTTGATCACTCAAGACAATGACATGATCAGGTCTGTGCTTTAGTAACATCATTTTGGTGGCTGTTGTAGAGGTTGGATTGGACATAAGAAAGACTTTTTAAGAGTGTTTTGTGTTTTCCCCAGTTACATGTAAAGAAAATTTTTAACATTCATTTTTTTAAAAATTTTGAGTCTGTTTTCTCCATTCCCCCCTCCCTAATATGGTAGGTAAGCAATTTGATATAGGTTTTATACATTCAATCATGCAAAACTATTCTTGCACACTTCAAACCCTTCACAACCTGACTCCATATTATTCATACTGTGAAAGAAGAGAGAGACCCAAAGGGAAAAAACACAGAAAGTGAAAAAAGTATGTTTCGATCTGCACTCAGACTCTATCGGTTCTTTCTCTGGAGATAGCATTTTCATGAGTCCCTTGGAATTGTCTTGGATCATTGTATTACAGAGAATAGCTAAGTCATTCGCAGTTGATCGGCATACAGTATTGCTGTTACTAGGTACAATGTTCTCCTGGTTCTGCTCACTTCACTTTGCATCAGTTCATAGAAGTCTTTTCAGGTTTTTCTGAAATCTGCCTGCTCATCATTCCTTATAGCATGGTAATATTCCATTACAGTCCTATACCACAACTTGTTCAGCCATCAGGGGGAGACTTGAATCATGGAGACAAAATTTCAGGTGAGGGATGACAAAGACTTGAATTAGGCCAGTCACCATAGGAAGAGTGAGGAGACAGAAGAAAAGTACATTGTGGAGGCAGAATTGACAAGACTTACCAATTGATTGAAAAATAGGGGGAAAGGACAGTGAGGAACCAAGGATGACACAAAAGCTGTGAACCTAAGTGACTAGAAGGAAAGTGGTGCCCTCAAGAGAGACAGGAAAATTAGAAAGAGAAATGGATTTGGGGAATGGAGATAGTGAGTTCTATTTTTGGACATGTTGAGTTTGAGGTTTCTATAGGATCTCCCAGTGGAAATGTAAAATATGGATTTGTCAGTGTGGGCCTGGAGCTCAGGGGAGATATGAAGGCTGGATGGATTGACCTGGGAATCATCTACAAAGAGATAATAGTTGAACCCTTGAAAGTCAATATTATCACCAAGAGAGTACATAGAGAAGTAAAGGGCAAAGACAACTTGCAGGATTCAATATCAAACAGGAGGTGTCACACTGAACAGCAAAAGAAATTGAGAAGTAGCCAGACAGGTAGAAGTAGAACCAGGACATTTGCTAGCTGTGTGATCCTGGGTAAATCACTTAACCCAGTTTGCCTCAGTTTCCTCTTCTGTAAAATGAACTGGAGAAGAAAATGATAAACCATTCCAGTATCTTTGCCAAATGAGGTCATGAAAGAATCAGACATGACTGAAATAACCAAACAACAAAAGAGTCACAAAAGTATAATGTCACCAAATCATAGGGAAGATATTCAGAAGGGAGTGGGGCGTGGGAAGGTGTGAACAATGTCAAACACTTTAGAGCAGTAAAAAAAAAGAGAGAGAGAGAGATGAGGACTGAGAAAAACCATTGGTTTTAGCAATTAAGATCTCACTGATAACCTTGAGAAAGCAGTTTCAACTGAAGGATGAGATCAGAACCTAGATTAAAAAAGGCTGAGATGTGAGAGGGAAGAGAAGGGGAAGGAATAAGTGTAGACAGGTTTTTTTAGGAGGTTGACTGTGAAAGCGAAGAGGGATGTAAGATGATAGCTTAAGAGAGGGTAGAGTCAGTGAATATCTTTCTAGGGTAGGAAGGAAGGGAGCAAGCATTTATTAAGCTCTTACTTACTTACTTTGCCAAACAAAATAAAAACCAGTCCCTACCCTCTCGGAGTTTATGTTCTGAGAGAAAACAACATCCGAAAGGGAGCTGAAAAGCTGGGGACTGGGCTCAGGTGTTGGGGGTGGGGAGGATAGAGATCTTCCATCTGAGAATTGTGTGAAGGAACTAGGGATATTTAGAATGGAGCAGAGAGGGCTGGGGATGCATGGGGAGTCTTGGTTATATTGTTAGCGAAGAAGGAAGCAGCAGAAAGGGATGGACTGAAGATAGGGGGGAGACAATTTGAAATTGACCTTTAGATCCTGTCCCTGATGTTAACATCTCTGAGTTTGGAGGAACACTTGGGGCTATCTCCACCACTCCATATGTAAGTAATAATAGCTAGCATGTATATAGTGTTTGAAGAATTATAAAACACTTTGCAAATGTTATCTCATTTGATCCTCACAGCAGTGTTGTGAGAGAGGTGGTACTATTATCACCACTTTATGGATGAATATGTGTGTGTTCATCCTTCGTTGCCAAAGAAGACCATGACATCAGAGAAATAATGACATGACTTGCACCTGACTTTGTTTTTGAGTGAGGGAGGGCTGTGCAGGTCACCAGCCTCACTTCTCCTCCAGAGCCATCTGAATCCAGTGACCAGATATTCATCAGGATGACTGGAAATGCCCCAGGATGAGGCAATTGGGGTTAAGTGACTTGCCCAAGGTCACTCAGCTAGTGAGTGTCAAGTGTCTGAGTTGAGATTTGAACTCAAGTCCTCCTGACTCTTGCACTGGTGCTCTATCCACCACACCACCTAGCTGCCCCAAGGATGAATATACTGAGACTAAGAAAGGTTAAGTCACATTCCCAGACAGAGGTGCACAGTTGAGAAGTATCTAAGGCATTCAATACTATCCGCTGTGCCACCTTCAATATATCCTATCAGTGGTCATCCTAACTTTGTTCAAAGACTCAAACCTGCTACCCTCAGAGGTAGCCGATTCTACTTTTGAAAAGTTATGAGGAGTCATCCTGATATCAGATAGTAGATAGCACCATGAAGAGAGGGTTGGGCTTGGAGTCAGGAAGACCTGATTTCAAATCTAACCTCAGATACTTCCTAACTAGATGACTTTGAACGAGTCGCTTAACCTCCTTCAGTTGTGTCATCTGTAAAAGGAGGATAATAATAGCACCTACAACACTGGGTTGTCACAAGGATAAAATGTGATAATATTTATAAAATGTTTTGCAAACCTTAAAGCATTTTGTAAGTGTTATGTTATGATTATGTATTATTCTATATACAGTAAATATATTCTGACAATCATTTGCATATTAATTATTTTAAGAATTTTCATTTTTCTTTTACTAATTATTGTAAATAGTAATCCATTGTTTTAAGTGAATTATACTGTAAATGCCAGACTATTATTTTTTAATCTTATTACTACGTTAAACTTAACTTTTACCTCTTTGCAATTTCCATCTATTGTCCTCAGATCTATCTTCCCAAGCCAAACAGAGCCCATTTAATCTCTCTCACAGGTGGCAGACTTTCAAATACTTGAAGTTCGAAATTGTCTCTTTCTTGCCCATCCCCCACCCTACCCAAGCGCTTAGTGCTCCAAGCTAACCATCCCTACTTCTTTCACATAATTCTTATATGCAATGCCCTCCAGGCCTTTAACCATTCCCTCTGCCCCCCTCTGTATTCTGTCTATATTCTTCCCAAAGAGTGGAACCCGAAACTGGATACAAAAGTCCAGGTGTGGTCTGACCTTGGCAGGGGAGGGCATGAAATCTCTCTAGTCCCGGGCATTCTGCCTCTTAATGCAACCCAAGGTGGTTGGTTTTTTGGTTCATTTGCTTGTTTTCATTTTGTTTTTTGCCTCCTCTAAAATCCTGTTGACTCAGGGTTGTACTTGCAATGCATTAAAATACCAGGATCTTTTTCAGACAAATTATTGTCTAATCATGTCTCCCTTGCCTGGTACTTAGGAAGTTGACTTTTTGAACCCAAATATAAAACCTTACATTTTCTCCCGTTAAAAGTCATCTTATTAGATTCAGTTCAGCTTTCTGGTGTGTCAACAGCTTTTTGCAATTTTACTTTTTTAATTAACTGGCAATAACTCATTTTCCCTTATGTATTTATTCATTTCTCTGTATCTCTGTCTCTGTTTCTCTTTCTCTATCTTTGTCTATATTTCTCAATGTCTCTGTGTCTCTCTCATATTTTTATTATTCGATCACATTTCAATCATGTCAAACTCTTCACAACCCCATTTGGAGATTTCCTGGCAAAGATACTGTAGTGGTTTGCTATTTCCTTGTCCAGCTCATTTTTACAGCTTAGGAAACTGAGGCAAACAGGGTAAAGTGTGCCCAAGGTCACACAGTAAGTATCTGAAACCAGATTTGAACTCAGGAAGGTGAGTTTTCTTGGCTCCAGGCCCATCACCCAGCTACCTCTTTCTCTCATATAAAGGCTATTAAAACTATAAAGCTATTTAGATTAAAGCTATGAAAAAGCTATGAAAGCTATAAATTTCACTTTATCTCCAATTCATTCTGTCTGTATCTTGTTTATTCAAGTTGTTTTCATGTCTCCCTATTAGACTGAGTTTCTTGAGAACAGAGATTTTCTTTTGTCTTTCTTGCCTTTTTGCTTAGCACTGTGCCTTCACACAAATGGTGTTTAATAAGTATTTACTGACTAAGTTTTTGGAACACTCTGTGTACATATGTATGTATGTTTGTATCTATATTTATATATAATATACTCAAAGATACATGCACATATACACATACACATATATGTATGAATGTAAACACATAAAATATACAAATGTTTGTTCATTATTGAATATGTATAGTAAGTATATAAATATATCGTGAGATAATTAAATATATTAAAATAAAATTGTACCAAATATATATAATATATAATCAAATTCCCAATCTCCTAAGTTTAAACATCAAGATTATTGACTTTACTATTTATTGACAGTATAGCAAGCCATACGACAAAGATACAAATAATTTACAATACGTTAGCTGTGAGCATCATATCATGGCCAAAAGTCGCTTTTAATCGTGACTACAAACTGCTTTTTCAGTTCTGGAAACACAGCCCCACCATTTAGTTCTCTCAGGTTACTAATTAGAGTCCTTTCTCAAGAACTCCCCTCGCATTTCATTATAAGATAAGGATTAAAGCCCATTCTCTCAGGAAATATTCTCTTAATCCTTTTTTCTTGGTCTTTTCACATTCTCTCTTCAGCCATCACAATTAAATCTCTCCAGAATGACAGTTAGACTCTTAACGTTTGATTCTATTTTAACACCTATAGTCCCTATGGGATAGGTTATTGAAGCTAATGTTACAATTTCATTCCAGCTGATATTGCAAAACTATATTTTTAATATAATTTTATTCCTTATATAATGTAGTTAGATACTGAAATTTCCAGAATCATAAATCAAGACCATCAGAGATTCCACAGATCTAGAGCTATAAGGGGACCCCAGAGGTCAACTTTTCCAACAACCTTGTTTTACATATGAGGAAACTGAGGCCCACAGAGATAAATTGCCCTGGATCACATAGGTGATAAGTGGCAAAGCCAGGATTTGAATTCATGTCATATGAGTACAAATTCAATATGCCTTCCACTGTACCAAGTACCAGCCCCAAAATATCTAAGACAGACTGCCAAAGGGGTCCCGGACACAAAACGAGTTAAGAACCCCTAACCTAGGCCAGTTTTTCATTGTACAGACAGAGAAACTGAGGTCCAACCATATGAGTGAACCTATCTGCAAGATCCTATGATTTGCCCAACATTCTTTGTTGTGCTGGTCAAGAGTTCTTGAACAACAGAGATAACCAGGATATTTGTTCTTTGGATTTTCAACTACACCCTCCCCCCATCCTTTTAAAAGCAGGAATTCCAGCTGGGATTTAAGGCTTTTATGTTGTTTAAGCCTTCTATACTATTTGCCTATCGGCTTCAGGGATTTTCTTAAACCGCTCATTAAGTCCTGAGGAAAATTTAGAATGGTAGATTTTTTAAAGTTTGAAGTTAGGACAAACATTTTGTCCTAGCAAGTTGAACTGGTGGAGAAAGAAAGAAAGAGAGAGAAAGGAAGGAAGGCATAAAAGAGGAGGAATAAGCAAGAAGAAAGAGAAGGAAAAAGAAGAAGAGAGAAGAAGAGAGAAGGAAAGAGGAAGAGGAAGGGGGAGGGGAGCAGACACTTATTCTTCCCCTTTAGAATATTGGAGGGGTGGGGGAGGCGAGGATCGTGCTGCAGGACTAGGCCATTGACAACCTGGACAATTTCGAATTCCTCCTTTTGGCTGAAGCATGAGCAAACATAATTGGTTTATTAGCGAGCCAGCAGCATTCAGTGTTCTGGAAAGCTGGAGAGGCCTCCCATTCTCCAATGTTCCTATCTGAAAGGATGGCTTCGGCCTGGGATTCAAGGCCTGCCCTTTCTTCTTCCTCTCTTTCCCCCTCTCTAAGACCTGGTTTGGGGAATGTGACTCCCCAGGGCTTTTCTGGAAGATAAAGCTGGGGCGGCAGATTTCTCACCTCTCCAAATCCCTGAGATGGCTCCCTGGCTTGGCTAGATAAATGAAGGCTGCTAAGGCACAGATAAGGAATGCTATCAAGCTCTTGGCCAAAAGCCTAGCCTGCACCATCCCTCCCTGAGGCCCATGGGAAATCCAAGGCCAAGCACTACCTGTCTATTCCCCAGGAGACTGGTTCCTATCACAGACTTACACTGAAGCTTCATTAGCCTTGACCTTTGCAGGGAAAGGATAGAAAGAAAAAAGGTGGAAGGGGAGAAGGAAAGTAGGAGGGAGAAGGAGGAGAGAGGGGGAAAAGAGAGAAAGGGAAAGTGAGAGGAAAAGAAGCAATGAAGGAGGAAAGAGGGAAAGGGGAGTGAAGGGGAAAGAAGGAGAAGAACAGGAAAAGTTAGAGAAGAAGAGATTGAGGGGGGAAGAGAGGGAAAGAGAGAAAGGGGAGTGAGGGGGAAAAGGGGAAAGGAAAAGTAAGTGTAAGGGGGAAAAAGAAGGGAGTGAGGGGGGAAAGAGAGAAAGGAGAGTCTGAGAAGAAAAAAGGGAAGAGAGAAAGGGGGAGTGAAGGGAGAAAAAATAATGAAGGAAGAAGAGAGAGAAAAGAGACAAGGAAAGGGGGAGAGAAAGAGGGAATGAGAAAAAGGTAGGGAGCAAAAGAGAAAATTGGAAGACAGATTGAAAGGGGGACTGAGAGGATGAAAGGCAGAAAGAAAAGAAAGAGATGATAGAAAGAGGTAGAAGGAAGAGAGCAGAGGAAGAGGGAGTCTCTGTCCTGGCCCCTATTCCCTTCTTTCTCTACAATCTCAACCATGGTAACCTCCCTAGCTCCCAACCGTGATCTCTATTCAAATGACTCCCAAATCTATATGTCCAACTCTAGTATCTCTTAAATTGCAGGCTCACTTGACAACTGTCTGCTAAACATCTCCATCTAGATGTCTTATTGTCATCTCAAACTCAACATCTCTGAAATAGAACTTGTTCTATTTTTCCCAAACCATCTTCCATCCCCAAACTTCCCTGTTTCTGTTGGGGGAACAATGGTCCTTCCAGTCACCTGGGTTTGTGACTGTGGATTCAGCCTCTCCTGTCCCTCCTCTCTTTTACCTCTCACATCCTGTAAACTGTGTTTCCTTATTTCCCACTTCTGAGTCTGTGAAGGGATGGTCCCCTTGTGTCTAAAATGTACTGCCTTTCCATGTATCCCTAGCATTCTCTAGAGCACAGCTCAGGTGTTTCCTTCCTACCTGAGGGCTTTCCTCATCTCCCTGCAGTTGTTACTAATCTCTCTGTCTTGAAATTATATGTATAATTTTGTATAATTTTGCTGTATTTACTTATCAGTGTCTCTGCACCCACCCCCATGGGAACGTAAGCTGCTTTAGAGCAGGAATTTTTTAACGTCTGCCCTGGTACCCAGTGCCTACCCTATTTTGCACATAGTAGGAACTTGACTGATAGTTTCCCCCTTATTCTTGTTGAATTGAGATTCAAAGAGAAAGAGGGGAAGAAAAGGAAAAAGAGAGAAGAAGAGAAAAGAGGAGAGAAAAGGAAAGAGAATAAAAAGGGAAAGAAAAAGAGTAGGAAGATAGGTACAAAGGGAGGCATTCCCAAATAGCAGAACATAAAGAGACAGTAAGTAAAGAGAAACTGAGAAAGACAAAAGAGTGGAGGGAAAGGGGAGGAGAGAAGAGAGACAGAAAGAGACCAAAAAAGGAAGGGAAAATGAGAGAGAAGAGAAAGACAAAGAAATAGAGAGGGAAGAGGGAGACAGTGGGAGACATGACAGAAAGGATGAAACCTGAGTCTATGCCAGTGCAGTTTAGCACCAAAGGGAATATCCTTCCAGGAGGGTTTAGATCCCGAACCAAAACATCTGTACCTGCCTGCTGACTTTCTCTGCAGCCTTTGGCAGGTTATTAAGCTTTTGTGCCCTATTAGTGAACCCCAGACTTCACTCAACTCCTCCTGGGATCTCCCCAGGTTTTTTAATTCAATTCAACAAACCTTTGGTAAGCACCCTTTGAAAAATACAGTATCCAGAGATGGAGGGAAGAGAAAGGGAAAGGGAAACTTGAGAAGGGGAAAGGAAAATGGAAAGAGAATAGCAATAGGGAATAGGGAAGGGGAAAAGGAAAGGGGAAAGGAAAGGGGAAAAAGTAAGGAAAAGGGTAAGGGGAAAGGGAAGGGGAAGGAAAAGGGATGGGGAAAGGGAAGGGAAAAAGATAAGGGAAAGGGAAGGGAAAGGGGAAAGGAAAGGAGAAAGAGAAGGGGAGTGAGAGAAGGAAAAAAGAAGACAGGAGGGTAAAGGGAGAATAAAGGATGGATGGAGAAGACTTGGAAAGGGAAAGGGAGGGAGAAAAGGAAGGGGAAGGGAAATAGGAAGGGGAAAGGGAAAGAGAAAAGGAAAGGGAAAGGGAAGAAGAAAGAAAAGGGAGAAGAAAAAGAAAGAATGTAAGTTCCTAGAGAATAGGGGAAAATGTCTTGTTTTCGTGTCCCCATTACCAAGTACAATGCCTTGTACATAGTAAGCACTTAATGAACACTTTATGTATCTATCTTGAACCCTTCTAACTGGCATTAGGCATCAGCTCTTGTCATCCTGAGCTGTCAGTTACCAGACCTTTAATCACAGCGGGTATTTCTGATGCATATAAATGCTGTGCCAGCTGATTCAGCCTCCATCGCCTTATGAATTTATTTTAAGTTTATTTTGGAGCTCTAAGCAATAATAAAAAAAATCATTACCAGCTGTAATAGTCTTGGCAGGGGATTTGGCATTTCAATTCATCAGAGATCACCCTGAGATTATTAAAAAAAAAAAAAAGAAAGAAAGAAAAAGAGGAACGCCTGTTGTATGTTGATGAAATATAACTTAACCAGTAAAACCCTGCTATTAAAAATCAAAGACAGTATTAAAATTTCATTAGTGTGAGTTTTGCGGCCAAAATCTAATGACAGAACAAATTGAATTCTTGCACAAATAAAAGGGTAATCGCTTTTTAATGCCCCTGTTATTCTTAGACAATTGATGGGCATTTACTTCTGACTTCCCAGTTGTCGGGTACAGAATGGGTTTCCCTAAATTATGGTCAAGACCAATTTTCTGCCATAATTTTCAACGTGGAGAGATTTAATGCAGAGAAGTGGCGAGGGAATTCACAAGACATGTTAGAGAAGCTGGTCAACAGGAACGTGTGCACTTAATGACCACATGATTGAGGCAGGAGGCAACAGCACAAAAACAAGGAAAGAGATCAAGCTTTGTTCTTTTAGAGAGAGCCTGCAGCAAGCTCATCACCCCGAGAGTCCCAATGCCCCTGGCACGATCTGGCTATCAACAGCCAGCTGAATTATAAGTCTTTGGCATGGCTACTGAAGGCCCCCATGTTCATATCATTTTAGACTGTCCCAGTATCCGCTGAAAAACTGGTTGACTCAGTTATGTTATTCACTATGTCTAGCAATGCATTTGATGTTTTCCCATGAAAATATCCAGAAGAGATCATAGAATTGTAGAATCTAGAGCTGGAAGATGTCCCTGAGATCATCCAAGTCCAATTCCTTCATTTTCCAGATGTAGAAACTGAGGCTCAAGGAGGTTAAGAGACTTGCCCAAGGTTTCTCAAGTCATATGCATCAGAAGTAGGATTTGAACCCAGGTTCTCTGACTCCAGAGGCAGAGCTCTTTTCGTTATAAAATACTGCCTTTAATGATTGTTTGTGAATTGTACAGGCAGAGATGATGAAAACTTTCTAAGAACTAGGACTGTTCTGAAGTGACTTAGGCTGCTTCCTCATTTGTTAATGGGAAGATTAATAACAATTACCTCACATGGTTGATATGATGAACAAATGAGCTAAGAAATGCAGTGGGCAGAATGCTGGATGTGGCATCAAGAAGACCTAAGTTCAAATCCAGTCTTAGACACTTCCTACCTGTGTGAAAATGTCAGCTATTATGATTTTTATTCAGGTATATATTGCACTACACTGTCACTGAAGTCCTTCCAACCCTGAAATTTGGTGATCGATGAGGACTGAACAACTTTAAAAGTCCAGTTGTTCTACAATTAGGGCAAACCTCTCCAGTTGTCCCATCTTTAACTTTCTCCTCTGCAAAGCAGTGATCATCATCTCCAAAGTCCCTCCTTCACGGGGTTTCCTGATGCTCAAATGGGATAATAAATGTCAAACATTGTGGAAACCACAAAGCCCCGTAAGAATATGAGTATTGCTGTTAATTATCTCATTCTTCTTTTTCAAGGGTATTCAGATAGAAATGGTCTTCTTACAAGCTGCTGTCCTGCTCTTAGTCATTTATATTTAATATTCTGTGAACTACTGCACAAGTGGATAACAAAATGAATTGCCCTTTGCAACTGAATGAAAGAATTAGGAAGCAAACTCACCTTTTGCAAATTCCCTGAAAGCATCATTGGTACATCTGCAGCAGTGGAGAGGATGATGGGAAAAATGATACCTATTCCTGTAGCCTTGTGGATTTGATTTTTTCTACTCAGTCTTTGAATTTTGAAAGTTCTCCTTTTCACATAGGTTAGAGATGATGAGTACTTAGGGATGAGGGCATTAAACAAAACCATCATTCTTAGATGGTTAGGGATCGATGTAATGTCCCAGCAGTTGTGAGCAACTGCCTTTTTTTGTGATAATCATGTGGTTCCAGTTCAGTTTATTTATTGAATCCTCTGGGGTATTTTGAAGAATGGATTTATTGTAGGTGGATCTATCTGTTACTTTATGAAGGATCCTTAGCCTCTAATGTATAATTCTGATTTTCTTTTTATTATCTTACTTTTTCTCTTCTATATATCAAACAGTTCTGGGGCAAATCATTATTCTACTACAAATTCTTTATAGTTAGTGTTCTACAGACAATTTAGACAGGTGGATAAAATATTTTTGTTGTTCAGAGTAATAGTAGGTAGCATTTTTAATGCATTCTCAGGTTTGTAAAGTATCTTCTAACAATTTATCTCATTGAATCCTCACAACAACCCTGAGAGGTAGATGTTATTGCTATTCCATTTTACAGATAAGGAAGTGTCTGAGGCTGGATTTGAACTGAGGACTTCCTGACTCCAGACCCATTCCACCATCTAGCTTCCAAGATGCAAACTCATCATCTATAGGCTCATTGAAAACCATCCTTAGAATAACTATAGTAAGCAGACAGAACACGAATAATAATGATAAGAAATAGCAACCAGGTTTACAAAGTGCTTTACAAATATTATCTCACTTTATTCTCACGATACCCCTGCGAGGTGGGTGCTATTATTATCCCTATTTGCAGATAAGGAAACTGAGTCAGACAGAAATTAAGTGACTTGCACAGGGTCATACAACTAGTAAGTGTCTGAGGCACTATTCAAACCCAAATCTTCCTGACTCCAGGTTCAGCACTCGATGCACTGTAGCATCACCTAGATGCCAAAATATCAGGATATAAACTAATCGCTTGTAGTCTCACTGAAAACATCCTTGGTACAACTCCGGTAACAGACAAGATGAAAGGATAATATTAATTAGTAGAAAAAGTTAATAATAATAATAGCTAGCATTTATATACTGTTTTAATGTTTACAAAACATTTGACAAGTGTTTGATCTTCACAACAACCCTGGGAAATAGGTGCTGCTATGATCCCTGTTTTACAAATGAGGAAACTGAGGCAGAAAGAGATTAAGTGACTTGCCCAGAGTCAGCCAGCTAGTAAGCATCTTAGATAAGATTTGAACTCTCATCTTCTCTATTCCAAGTTCAGTACTCTATACACTACAATGATCCCGTTCTTTGATCTCCTTAGCCAAGTCTTCATGCTTTGAAAACTTTTCACCCCATTGCATCTTGGAGATTATGAGTATTTGAAATGGTAACACCTGTCAAAAACACATTATTTTTTGCTTTTATGAATCAATGTCATATCTGGGTAACTGTGGGTAACAGTTTGGTTTGTGAAAACAATCTAGTCCTGGTACCGTTTATTTGTTGAGTTCTCCTGGATATTTTGAGGTATGTATTTTTAAGAGGGGGATGTTATCTGCCTTTCTATAGAAGACAGCGCACTTCTGAGGTCTAACTTTAGCCACCAAATTATATTTTGTTAGGTTTTCTGTTTGTGTTAAATTTTTAGAGCCTGTAGAAAAGCATTGCATCATTTCCACTGATCCCTTGCTTAATCTACCCTAGTCATTAAGACTTGCTTCTTGAGGATAATGCTTCCCTAGTGTCTTGTAGTAATGTCCTAACCCTGCTCTGCCACCATAAACTCTGCTTCAGAGACTTGCTAGAGATGTGACTTCCCAGAGTTTTCATCCATTGTTTTCCCTTTGTTTCCCATTAGGACACCAGCCATGATTGGCTGCTCATTTGTGGTGGACCGGGAGTATTTTGGGGACATCGGTCTGCTTGACCCGGGCATGGAGGTGTACGGTGGGGAAAACGTCGAGTTAGGAATGAGGGTAAGTGACAGGAACTGGTCAGATCCATCTTTAAAGTACGGATTCAAAATTCAGGCTTCCCAGAAAAATACATTCTTGCAACAATGGGACATGTGGTGGAACCAGAATGCCATGCTATGTTCATCCCCTTTGGAAGGGCTATTACATGTAAGACAGCCTAGATACTGAGTCTGGGGTGGGAGGTTGGGGAGAATGAATGAGACCCAATGGGTGGTAGTACAAACAAGGGTTTTCTAGAAATTAAAAGTCAAGAAATAGATTGACTGCTTTATAAGGTGAAGAGCTCCCTGTCACAGGATGGATACAAGCAGAAGTTGAATGGCTAAATATCATGAATGCTTCAGAAGGGATTCTTCTACTTGGGAGAGAAGATGAGCTCAGTGATTCTTTCAAGTTCTAAGGCTCTATGATTCTCAGACTCCTCTGTCCGTTTACCTGATATAGTCCATAGGGCACATGCTGATGTGTTTCTTTGATTTTTTTTTAAGTGTTTACTTTGAATGAGTTCCTTTAGGACTGTGAAGACTAGGCTTCCCATTCTAGGAGCAATAGCTTTGGTTTGTTTGGCTTTTTTATTCGTTTTGAACTTAAATACTTAAAGACAAAAAACCAACCCATTTCCATGTACAGAGCACAACATAAAAAGGGGATTCTCTATAAAACCATGAATTTACATTTCACACTATTTACTTAAAAAAAACTTATAGAAATACTACACCATTTTCAAAGCTACTCTGCTTTCTATGGTTCCTTCTAAATTTTCTTTTATTTTCTGCTATGCACTTTTTATATTTTCCCTTCCTCCTCCCTAGGGAACCAATCCTGCCTACAGATTGCTACCATTAGACACAAATATGTGTATATAGGTATGTGTATATGTGTGTGTGTAAAACAATTCTATACATACTTCCATTTATCAGTTCTTTCTGTGGAGACAGATAGCATCTTCCTTCATAAGTCCTTTGTAGTTGATTCAAGTGTTTATAATATTCCAAATGACTTAGTCACTCAAATTTGTTCTAGAAATACATATGGTTGTTGCTGTTTACAATATTCTTTTGATTTTGCTCTTTTAACTCTTCATTATTTCATGCAATATGTTTAATTTAAGGATTTTTAGTCTAGGTATTTTTAGAGTAACTGTGGACTCAGGGCTATCTATTAGCCGTCTAAGAAAATGGACAGAGAAGCAGGATGAAGAATGAGGAGAAAGCTAGAGGAAGGAGGTACTAGTAGAGATAGAAGGCAAGAGGTACTAAATCCCTTCCCTGATATATCTAGGCATTTCTAACCATTGAGTTGGCCCCTTGGATCTGCCCTAGAAACCTCAGGCCTGGACTCTCCGTGCCTTCCAAAGAGACAACTAATTAACCTGATAATATATAAGAAGATCACAATTTGAATCCTGACTTCACCATTTCCTAACTTTTCACCATTAAATAAGTCCAGGGATATACTGGTAAATGTTTAACTATCAGCTCTCCAAGAAAAAAAGTACCCATGACACTCTTATTAAAGTTATTTTTTAATTTTATTAAGTATTTTCCAGTTACATATTTTAAAAAATTTTAACAGTCTTTGTTTTAAATGTTGAGTTCCAAATTCTCTCCCTCCTTCCCACATCTTCCCCCTCTTTAAGAAGGCAAGCAATTCCATATCGATTATACATGTGAAGTCATCCAAAAAATAGTTTCATGTTAGCTATGTTGCAAAAGATAACACAGACAAAAAATAAAACAAGAAAAATAAAGTTTAAAAAATATACTTGTCTGTATTCAGAGTTCATCAGTTCTCTCCCTGGAGGTGGATAGCATTTTTCATTATAGATCCTTTGGGATTGTCTTGGAGCATTGTATTGATCAGAGCAGCTAACTAAGTCTTTCAGAATTGATTAACCTTACAATATTGCTGTTACTATGTACAGTGTTCTTCTGCATCTGCTCTCTTCAAAGCATTTGTTCATATAAAACTTCCCAGGATTATCTGAAGTCATCCTTCTCATTATTTTTTAAAGTGCATTAGTATACCACCAAAGTCATATACCACAGCTTGTTCATCCATTTCCCAATTTATGGGTATCCTCTAGATCTCTAATTTTTTACTACCACAAAAAGAACTACTATAAATATATTTTTTCCTGCAAATAGATCCTTTTCCTTCTCTTTGATCTCTTTGGTATATAAACCTAGTACTGTTGTGTGTTCATCCTTCGTTACCAAAGAAGACCATGCCATCAGAGAAATAATGACATGACTTGCACTTGACTTTGTTTTGAATCAATGTCAAGTGTCTGAGGTGAGATTTGAACTCAAGTCCTCCTGACTCCTGCACTGGTGCTCTATCCATTTCACCACCTAGCTGCCTCAACCTAGTAGTGTTATTGCTGGGTCAAAGGGCATGCACAGTTTTATAGCTCTTTGGGCATAGTTCCAAATTGCCCCCCAGAATAATTGAACTAGTTCATAACTCCACCAACGGAACATTGGTGTCTCAATTTTTACACAGTCCCTCCAACATTTGTCGTTTTTTTCTATCATGTTAACCAAACTGATACATGGGAGGTGATAACCTCAGAGTTGTTTTATTTTGCATTTCTCTTATCAGTAGTGATTCAGAGCATTTTAAAATGTGACTATTGATTGTTTTGATTTCTTCTTCTAAAAACTGCCTATTCATATCCTTTGACCATTTATCAATTGGAGAATGGCTCATATTTTTTTTAAATTTGGCTCAGTTTCCTATATACTTGAGGAATGACGTCTTTATCATAGAAACTTGCTGCAAATTTTTCCCAGTTTCCTATTTTCCTTCTACTGTTGGTTATATTGGTTTTGTTTGTACAGAAACTTTTCAATTTCATTTAATCAAAATTAACCCATTTTACTCCCTGTGATCCTCTCTATCTCTTGTTTGGTCATAAACTCTTCCATTATTCATAGACCTGACAGTTACATTTTCCCATGCTCCTCTAATTTACTTATGATATCCTCCTTTGTGTCCAAATCATTTAGCCAGGTTGACATTATCTTGGTATATGGTGTGAAATGTTGGCTTATGCCTAGTTTCTGCCAAACTGCTTTTCAGTTTGTGTCAAATGTTGAGTTCTTATGCCAAAAGCTTGGATCTTTAGGTTTATTATATTACTATAATACTATCATGATTTAACATGTATTGTGAACCTAATATATCCTAACCAATACCAGATTATTTTCATGATTCACACTTCATAATATATTCTGAAATTTGATCCTGACCATGACATACTTTTTTAAGTGCAATCTGCATCTATAATGTTTTTCTGTATCATTTTATTAAACCTAAAAAATCAGCAAAACAACAAATCAAGCTGGGATTTTTGACATTTGCAGATTTACGGGGTGTAAAAGCTCACATTGAAATTTTAACAATCAGCTCTTTTGAACCTGTTCAAACTGATTCCCTTATCCCTTCCAAGGCATCATGGCACGGTAACCTGGTTTCAAATTTTGACTTTGCTGCTTGTTACTTGTGTGACCCTGGGGAAGTCATTTGAATTTCTCTAGATGTCAGAACAATCATCTGTAAAATGAAAAGGTTGGTAGAGGGAGAGAAATAAATGCATGTTAATTGGAAAAAAATAATAAATTTTAAAATAGAAAGGAAGGAGTTATATTAGATGGCTTCTCCCATCCCTTCCAACTCTAAATCTATCATCCTATGAATTCCTCTGAGTTTCATTTTCCTCGTCCATCAAATCTATGCTATGAGAATGCTGGGAATAATAATACTTACAGTAGATGCAGGTAGTGAAATGGATAGAGCATAGTAATTGGAGTCAAGACAATCTGAGTTCAAGTCCTATTTCAGACATTTACAAACTGTGTGACCTGGAGCAAGTCACTTTACCTGGGACTACCTCAGTTTCCTCATCTGTAAAAAGGGGGAAATAATAGCACCTATTTCACTAGGATGCTGCAAGGATCAAATGAGATGTCTTATAAAAGCATATCACAAACTTTAAAGTGCTACATTAATTCTATTTATCATAATCATCATTATGACTTACCTCACCATTTCATTTTGAGACTCAAATCAGCTAATAGATACAAAATGTTCCATGAGCCTTAAAAAAAGCAACATTTTTGTCAGTTACTGTTATTATTAATGCCTGTCCTAAAGGGAGGGAGCTAGAAAGGGAGGCTACTTCTCCCTAATACAAGTACAGTCCAATAGCCCATCAAAAGAAATGTAGACATTTTTACCATAGACAATAGATTGATAGAAATGGAGCCAGAAGAGACCTTAGCAGATCCTGTGGAGTAGTGGATAAAGCCTAACCTTTAAAAATAAAAATTTAGTCAGTCATTTGTGACTCTCCTTGACCCTACTTGGGGTTTTCTTGGCAAAAATTTTAGAGCAGTTTTCTATTTCCTTCTCCAGCTCATTTTACAGGTGAGGAAACTGAGGCAAACAGAGCAAATGACTTGCCCAAGGCCACACAGATAAGAAGTATCTGAGGCCAGATTTGAACTCAGGTCCCCCTGACTTCAGGGCTGGTACTCTACTGAGCCACCTAACTGTCCATTGAAAGCAAAAGAGAAGGTTCAAAACTCACTTCAGACATTTACTAGCTGTGTGATCCAGAGAAAGGCACTTTTGAGACTAATTTTCCTCATTTGTCAAATGCGGGGTTGGACTCTATGGCCTTCTGAGGTCACATCTGGTTGTAATGATCTTTCATTTTGTGGATGAGGAAATTAAGGAAGTTAAGGCCAGAGGAGTTTAACTGCCTTGCCCAAAGTCACATGGGTAATAAGTTTCAATAGCCAAGATATGAACCCTTGCTCAATGACTTCGAGTTCTGTTTCCATTGTACCATGCTCCTTCCTACAAATAGTGACTTCATCTTTGCTTTCTATGCCAGATAAATAGTGTATGGTGGAGAGTTCAGGTAGAAGGGGACAAAGCAGGCCCAGGGTAGACAATAGTCTCTCAAGGTGAGACCATTCAAGCAACAATAATAACTCACATTTATGTAGCACTGTATTTATGTTCTCTCATTCAATCTTCACAACAATCCTGGGAAACAGAGGCTCTTATCAACATTTTCAGATGAGGAAACTGAGGCTAAGAAAGGATAGGTGACTCATCCAGAGTCACTCATCATGTTGCTAGTAATTTAGTTAAGTTTGAACTCAGATCTTCCTAACGTCTTGTCTGTGTTGTACAGCCCACTGTTCCACCTTGCTACCTCTTGCCACATAGCTAGAGCTGCCATGTGAGCCAAACTGTGAGACCAGAGTCAGAAAGTGACTGTGAGACATCTTTGTCCTGCAGAAACAGAAGAAAACCAGTGCATGCCTGAGATTGGTCAGGTCCAGGTGTCTACCTTCCCCAGGAGGTTCAGAGCTGTCTGAAACCCTTTCCACATGGCTGCTTAGAGAATAGATCAGCAACCCTAGAAAACTCTCCAAGGCAGCTGATGAGTAAGGGAAGCAAGGACCACTGAGCAATCTCTGTCACTGAATCCAGCAAATGGGAAGCCTGCGACCAGAACCACTGCCTGTCTGGCAGCAGGCGGCAGGAAGAAGCCATCAGTGTTGCTTACAGCAGCTTGCCAAGGGACAAGCACTCACTGATGAGCCTCGTTCTCTCCACAGATTGTGTGTGTGTGTGTGTGTGAGTATATGCGTGTCTGTGTCTGTATATGTGTGTATCTGTATGTGTGTGTGCCTGTGTGTGCGTGTTTGTGCATATGCTCTGGTTCCATTGTCTGGTGATGAGTCTTATCTATCTCTCAGTTTCATCTGGTCTGAGTGTCAGACTCTCTCCAGAAATCAAGCACCACATTCTGAGAGATAAGCCCAGCTTCTGTGTCTTTTTCAGAGTCAAGATCAATCCATTCTAGACTGAAGGAGCTGGAAGAGAACTTCAGAGATCACTTAGTCTGACCTCATTTTTCAGATGTAGAATCTCAGAGGTTCAGAGAAGGGCTTACTTAAAGTCACACAGTCCAGCTAGTCGGGAGCAAAATCAAGATTAGAATCAGGTGTCTTGACTCCCAGTTCAGCATTCATTCCTATCAGTTCACATAACTCACTAGGGCATTTGAGTTGAATTTCATGGATTTCGTCCAGGTTCAAAGAATTAACCAATAACATTTATGAAGTGTCTACTATGGGGCAGGCACTGTGGTCAGCCATGGAGATGTAAAGACAAAGCAAAAAACAAAAAAACAAATAAATATCCCCTGCCTTCAAGAAACTTACATTCAGTTGGGGGGAATAATAGACAAAAATGTATTTATTATCACTCCCATTTTATAGATGTGACAACTGAGGCTAAGAAGGATTAAGTGGCTTGCCTATGGTCCCACAGCTAATGTAACTGAGGGAGGAGTGGAATGTATGTCCTCTGACACGTTCTGTTTTGATCAGTCTCAACTCATGATAGCTAATTCACATATGAGGAACACAGAGGCAGAGAACTAGACTCTACTAGGGTCTATTAATTGGCTGGATTACAGATTGTGGGAATAGAAGTAATTTACATCAGGCTAGAATGAGACTAGAAAGCATTTAAGGCAAAGTTGAGAAGGGCTTTAAAAACTAAACAAAGAAGACTATACTTGATTCTACAGGTAATGGGAGCCATCAGAGTTGATTGAGTAAAGGAGTAACATGGTCCAACCAGAGCTTAAAGAAAATCACTTTGACAGCTTTGTGCAAGAAGGGTTGAAGTGGGGAGATATCTGAGGCAGGGAGACCCTTTGGAAACTTGATGAAATACTTTAGAAAGGAGATAATGAGAGCCTGAATCAAAGTGGCAGCAGTTATTAGTTGCCTGCAGCCAGACTAATCACTCACACCATGATTCGCTTGGGACAGGTGGCAACCCAGATACATGACCCTCTAATTGTAAACACTGAACCCTTTGGAGGCAGTGACAATGTGCTTCGGTAGCTGCAGACCCTGGTGTATCAGAAACCTAGGGAGAACAATGAGTCCACCACCCATTGTGAGTACATGCCTGTATGCTTTGAGCTTCTTTGCTTGAATGCATTACCTTGGCATAAGTATTTCTGTACTTAGTCTTGGTATTCTCCCAAACCATCACAGAACAGAGCTATAAGAGGTGAAGACATTTATAAAAAGCTTTCTTCCCACATCATTTTGGGTGAGAAAGGGAAGGAAGATCGAGAAGGGTAGTGTAAGAGAATGTTAGGGTCTAGTGGAGGTTTTTTAAGAGTCAAAGAGACTTGAGCATATTTAAGGATAATAGAGAAGGAACTAGTCATTAAGGAAAGGTTGAATATTAAAGGAGGAGATTACTGAGATATCTGGAGAATGTTAAAAGAGATTGAATCCAGGGTACATATAAAGGGGATGGTTTTGTCAAGGAGAAGAGCCACTCAACTGTCAGAGATCAGGGAAAAGGAGGAGAGAGTGATGTCAAGGGGATTTAAGATGAAGAGAATGAAAGAAGAGGGAGCTCTTGGCAATAGTCTTAATTTTTCAAGAGCACAATAGACAAAAATGATAGAGAAAGACAGGAGAAGAAGGGGAGAAGTGGGAGTCATGTAGAGAAATATGGAAAAGTTTTGGGGCGGAATTAGGGAAAAAACAAAGAATTGCCTCACAGCAGTAAGAACCCAATTGAAGTTGGAAAGCAAGAATTCATAATGTATCCATTAGCACAGTTGTATGACTTCCTCTAGCTCCATTTAGCATCACAAGAGTAGGAGTGGAGCAATTGATAATAGGAGAAGAGGTTTGTCAAGGATAAGATTTGTTAGAAAAAGGGGGCATGGGATTGAAGAGTAAAGGACAGGGTAGAATTGAACTGATGGATGGATAAATGGAAGGAAGGAAGGAAGGAAGGAAGGAAGGAAGGAAGGAAGGAAGGAAGGAAGGAAGGAAGGAAGGAAGGAAGGAAGGAAGGAAGGAAGGAAGAAGGGAGAACTGTTGTGAATAATAGTGAGGTCCAATCCATGAATACATATGTGTGACTGAGATGGAATGGAATGGAATGGAATAGGACATGAGATTTAAGAAAACTGTAGAATTGGGTATTTGGGGGAGGTTGAGGGGAGCATCAACATGGACAATGAAGTTCCTGAGTATTAGGACAGAAGCTGGGGAGGAGTAAAGTTGTGTAAGCCAATTTCTGAACTCTTGAGAAAGGAAAGAGAATAACCCAGGTTCATTATACAATGGCCAGTGTAATCTAAGACTGGATAGAAATTGTAGGATATTGTGAACTTCAAAAGAAGAGAGGATGCTCATTGACGTGGCAAAGGGAGAGTCTGGAAATAGCAGTGGGGAACAAGGAGTATCCAAACTTTCTTTCCAGGACTAGTGTGTTGGAGAGTGTGGAGAAAGGTGTAGGTAGTGGTGAAGAGTAAGGGCAGGGATATAGTGTTATTAAGGGAAGCCAGGTCTCAATGAAAGTTGGTAGGTGAAAGGTTTAGAAGAAAGGATATATATTTATATAAGAACTAGAATTTCAGAAGGCACAAGAGAAGGCAGCCAATGTCAGTGTGGAGCACTGGTCAGCTAGAGATGAGAGAAGAGGAGACAGGGGTTGGGGATAGTTTTCTCCTATGTAGGCAGCGATTGAGTAATAGAGAGAGAAATGGATAGTGGGAGATCATTAGCCATAGGGGTAATAATGGATGGTAGATAAAAATTAAAACACCAAGTGGTGTTATTGCTGGGCAAGGATCAAGGGAGTAGGGTCTTAATCATTCTTGCCAGTGGTAGGGAACCTGCAGCCTTGAGGCCACATGTGACCTTTAGGTTCTTGGGTATGCAGTCTTTTGACTGAGTTCAAGTTTTACAGAACAAATCCTTTTATTAAGGGGATTTCTTCAGTGAAGTTTAGATTCAGTCAAGGGCCCGTACTTGAGGACCTAGAGGGCCACAGGCTCCTGTACCCTATGAGGCAGGGATTGGGAGTGGGGCAGAAGTGGTATCTTGCTGCACCTCGGTTCCCTTTTGTTGATTATCTGCATTGTAGCCTGCCTATAGCTTGTTTGCGCATAGTGGTTTTCATATTGTCTCTTCCATTGAAAGAAGGGAATATCTTTTATCTTTCTTTGTATCCCTATTGCTTAGCACAGTGCCTGGCACACAGTAGTTGTTTAATAAGTGTTTATTGACTGACTTCTGGCAGGGGCTAATGGGTGTGGATCAGCTCTGAAATAAAGATGTTACTCCTTCTCATCTTCCTTATCTTCCTCCTCCTCCATTGTATCTGGTGGACAGGTGAGGCCAGTGAACCAGATTCCACCCATCCCAATATTTTGGTCTTGAGTCTTGGAAAAGCTCATGCTTACAGCTGCTGCTGACACAGGAAACACCATAAGGACTCATTCAGCAATGGGAATGTCTCTATAGAACCTCCTCCCTACCCACAATGCAAACACACTTAATACCAAAGGCAAATGCACTTAATGGGGAGCATCCTGAGCTCATAAACACAGCAAAGTGGCGCCAGGACAGTTTCTGAATTCATTTTGGTAATGGGTCCAAATTATGAACCTATTAAGCTTAAATGATTCAGGAAACAAAAATCAATAGTTCTTTCTAATAGATTATAGTTTATTTACTTCCCAGCACATCAGGGGTATGAAACATGTTATACATTCCTCACCAGTCCCAGTCTTAGGCAGAATGACAGTTGTTCTCCATGATGGTGGAAGGGTTAATATACATTGAAAAAGACCAAGCTAACACCACAGAAGAATCATAATCATGGCAATTCTCATTCCAATGACCCTTTAAGGTTTACAAAGCAAATTCAACTACCCAATGAGCAGGGAATGTAGGTCTTATCCCCATTTTGCAGATTCTGAAGCCATGGCTAAAATGAACTGGTTATAGTCTAGTATGTTTTGAAAGTAGGAATTGAACCTAGAGCTTTCCTAACTCCAAGTATGGACTACTTCCTATTCCTCATACATGACATTCCATCTTTCACATTAGTGTCTGTACATGCTGTCCCCCATAGCTTTTACATTCTTTCTCCTCACGTCTGTTAGGATTCCTGGCTTCCTTCAAGATTCATCTCAAATTCCTGACCTCTTTTTTAAAAATTTTTCATCTGCATATATTTTTTCCTGTTTGTTATTGCTTCAATATGGAATCCCCTAGTGAGGAAATTTCCCCTACCAATTCAAATGTGGAACTCACAATCTTAGGAAAGCTACCTGGAGCTCTGAGAAGTTAGGGTCCTACATCCAATGTATGCCAAAGTTAGGGTTTAGACCCATATCTTCCTGGCTCTGAGAGCGGCTCACCTTGAGCTGGTAGGTGTTTTAGAAATCCAGCCCCCAAACTCCTGGAAGGACAATACAAAAAGCATCCAAGCTGGAAAATTGTCTTTCCCTGTCCTGTCCTGTCCTGTCCTGCCCTGTCCTGCCTCATCCTTGAGGCCCCATCCTTTGTCCCATGGCTGCTTCTTTTATCACCAGAACACATCCTTCCTCAGCTCAGCCTCTTAAAATCCCTGGCTTCCTGCAACACTGAGCTCAATACCACCCTCTCTCTGTAGCAAACCTTGAGTGCCATCCCCTCTAAGGTTACCTTCTGTCTACTCTGTATGCATCTTCTGAGATAATATTTATGTGCGTATTGTTATCCCCTTTACAATGTAAGCTCGGAGACAACTTCAATTCTATCTTTGTGCCTCCAGTGCTTAGTGTCTGAAGTACAAATGCTTAGTGGTTGGTTGATTGGTGTTGTCTCCCCCCACTAGAGTCTAAATTCCCTGAAGGCAGGGACTTTCCTACATTTTCTTTGTACTCAGTTTAGCATAGTACCTGACACTTATTAAACACCTAATAAAATATTGGTAATTGGTTGGTTGGCTAAGCACCTCTCTAATGCAGTTTGTCATCCAAGTCTTCATAAATGAAGTATTAATCCAGAAAAGATCTGACTTAGTAACCCAGGATCTTTGTAAGTCAAAGTATCCTTTCACTAATCCCCATTTCCCATCTCTCTGATGTGAGAGGGGATGGGGAACTTTTTCTAAGTCTACAGCATTCTATAGAAACTTTCTGTTGTGGGCAGTGAAACACCCAGCATGTTGGCCACTCAATGGGGAAGGCAAGCTAGATTTTTTGGAAAATTATGAAAATTTTGTGGAAAAGTTATAAAATTTTGAAAACTTTGGCTTACTGTAATTAACACTTAGCCACATGAATATTCCTATATATGCATATATATACATACACACACACACACACACACACACACACACACATATATATATGTATAATTTCCTCTAGGATGCCCTATCCTAGATATCCCCTAGGAATAATTATTTCTAGAGTATTTTGTCACATTTGTTCTTTCCCTTTCCTCCTTCCCTCCCTAGTATGATATTAATCTGTGTACATGTCATATCTCTCCAGTAGAATATAAGTTCCTTGAGGGTAGAAATTATTTCATTCTCTTTTTTATACCCTCAGCACCTGGCATAATGCCTATTTCTCATTCTCTTTTTTTTAATAAAAAAATATTATTTGCTTTCTGCATAGTTCTCAATAAGCAAATATTTTTCTCTAAGTGTCTTTCAGTGTTGGAGGTGAATTTTGAGGGGATTAAAAAGAAGCTGCTGCAGAGTGGGAAATTATCTTTCCAATGGGAGTCTCCAAAATAACCAAAGGGATTTTACTGATAAATGATCCCCTAAGCAGGAGAAAGATTATTCCATGTGAATTCTGATCATCACGGATTCCCTTGGAAAAAGAATGGGTTAAGCAGCAGTTTGGTAATGAGAAGTTTTGTTCTTTTTTTTTTCTCTTTTCTCTTGCCCCTTGCATCTCCCTTTCCTACTAGTTCACATCCTATTGTATGTTGCCTAATAGGCCATCCCCTCATTCCTGGTGCAACACAAGATGGTAACTAGTAAGAGAGCTAGCTAAGAAAGGGAGGGAAAGAGCAACAGACACAGAGAGAGAGAGAGGGAGAGAGAGGGAGAGAGAGAGAGGGAGAGGGAGAGGGAGAGAGAGAGAGAGCACTGACAAGATTCTGAACTTGCAAGAGAGAGAATGGTGAGAAGAAAAAGGAGAGAATAGCACTTTCTTGTTTGCCCAGAACAACAAAATTGAAACTCAGGCTTCTCTCTTTCTGTCTCTCTCTGTCTCTGTTTCTCTCTGTCTCTCTCTGTCTCTCTGTCTTTCCTCTCAAGATTTCAGTTCCTTCCTTCCTTTTGAATACGAAGAGAAACGAAATGTCTAATTAAACATAGTCCCAGTGTCGTGGTTTCTAGGCATCAGGTGTGGGAGAGGGGAGGAGGGGTGGATCTTTTGTCTCACACGACCTATGATACCAGTTATTACAACCAGTTACAAGTCACCTCCTTGTGCAAATTGTCCAGCTAATTCGAGGCTGGTGAGAGTGAAAGGCAAAGGCCTTTCCTTCTCTTAGGGTTTGCTCCATGCTTTCCTTGTTGTTGTAGTTGCTTCAATGGTGTCAGACTCTTCATGACCCTATTTGAGGTTTTCTTGGCAGAGATACTGGAGTGATTTGCCATTTCCTTCTCCAGCTCATTATACAGATGAGGAAACTGAGGCAAACAGGATGAAGTGACTTGTCCAGGGTCACATAGCTAGTAAGTGCCTGAGGCTGGATTTGAACTCAGATCTTCCTGACTCCAGGCCTGGCGCTCTATCCACTATTCCACCTAACTGCCTCTCATGTTTTCTTCTTGGCCACAAATTCTCATATGATTCCCTTCTTCAGTTTTTGCATATAGAGTTACAACCATGTCACAGTCATATACCTCCACCCACCACACACACACACACACACACACACACACACACACACACACACACACACACACACATATACTCACTGCCACGTTCTTTGGATATGAATAAATATATCTGTACCATGGGAACACCCTTACCCCACCCCAATCCACTGCCTTGATATCTAGATGTAAATAAACCTGTACCATAATCATTATTCTCCCCCTACTCAACACTGAAATACAAATATAAATCTATCTCTATCAAACCTCCCTCATTACCATATACACACACCCTCCATTTTGTCCACATGTGAATACTTCAGTGTTACCAATATCTTCCTTTGTCCATTACCTCAATATCTAAGTATACTTTTCTCCACCCCCTTAAAAAGTATTATGAAATCAAGCCAAGTACACACTAGGAGACTTCTCATCTAATCTTGCGCAGTAGACCTGTATACCAAAGAGAACACAGTTGTCAGCGGGAGTAATCTGGACACATTCTGCCTAGCATATGGAATTTATTTCTATAAATAGTAACTACCAATGGTATGATATTCTCTAGCCTTGGGAAGCTAAAGATGACAGAGCCTTCTCCTATTCCCTAGGCTTATACTAAGAAGCATATAATTTTCACCTAAAGCATCTTCTAGACACTGATATAAAACTGTACCTTGTTCCTCTAGTTCAGGCCAGGCTATAGTGCTACAGGCTGTTTTCCCCTTGCATCTTTGTATGTGTAGGCAGGGTGAGAGAGAAAGAAAGAGAGAGAAGGGGGGGGGAGGGGGCAGAGAAAGAGAGAGAGAAAGAGAGAGAGAAATTAATGGTGAATTGATATGGGTGAGCATGTTCTTAATTTCTGAATGGCATCACTCTCACCCCAAATATGTTCCAGCAGTCCCCTCCTGGTTTTGCGGCCATTGGTTTGTTCTCCTACTGCATGTTGTTTCCATAAACCATGAAGATACATCGTTGCCAGCTTAGGAACAGGACGTGAAAGACATTACAAAATACAGCTGGAGACCTCAGTGACAGATGAGTTTCCAAAGCCAAGAGTGGAATGGGTCAACTCTGTCTGAGGCTCTGTCTCAACCAGGGTTTTACTGGTGAATAATCAGACACTGAGAGAGAATGCTATGAATGCATTATCACGATGAATGGGCAGATGTTCTTTCTGGAGTCATCTTCCTATTCTTCTAACAACCCCAAAGCAAGTGAGCTGAATGTTCTATGAAGGCATTGTAATTTTGAACTCTGAATGTAAAGCCCTCTTGGCATTATGAGTTGGAGGGAACCAAGGATGTCACTGTAAAGATGATGTATGTTCTACAGGATGAGATGCTATTGGAAGTCTCAGTAACCTTGAGTAAAGTAGAACACTTCATCAAAAAGCAGCCTAATAAACGTTATGCGATGGTATTCTAGCATGAAATAGCCACACTGATGGAAGCTTAGCTTGTGGGTGATGTTAAAGGCACTCTCAAAATAAGGAACTTTGGAAATCATTCAAGGAAGAGCATCTGCCCATTTGGCAGAAACATTGCATGGTGCCCATAAACTATAACACTTTCTATCATGCATTTGCTCATATGCCCAGAACTGATCGGGTGCTAGGCTCAAAACTGAAACCTCAGCTAAAGTTGCCATCCCAGGGATGCCAAAAAGGAAGACCCTTTGACCATGGTATCAGCCACATCTCTTGAGCCTCTCTTTCCATTAGATATGGCTGCTTCTTCTGTATCCACTTAACTTGGGAGAAACCAAAGAATACTGGAAGGAGATAAGACAGAAGACCAGTCTAGTTTTTAAAAACCAGCTCCCCAGAAATAAGGGGGAAATGATCATTTTCTATAAAGTTATCTATGGACTTCTCCTTCATCCGGCAGCCTAAGGAACAAATTCAGCCCCAACCTTGCCTTGGCTATCTTGTGCAAAAGAGAGGTTAATGCTTCTTGACTTCTTGTCCCAAAACTGAAAAGGAAGGTGGTAACTAGATTAGTTCTTTGTTTTGAGTTTCCTGTTGGCAGATCAGAAAGCAAACCTTCCAATTATTTGGGAAGGAAAGTAGTGTGTGTGTGTGTGTGTGTGTGTGTGTGTGTGTGTGTGTGTGTGTGTGCATGCAAGTATGAGAATGGACACATGCAGAACAATAATTAAGGTAAAAGAACCGAGGCTTTGTTCCAGGGCAGCATGATTTAGAGGGTGATGATGGGATGTAGAGAAACTATCGGCAGCTAGAAACACCTGAGCTAACTGGCCAGGTAGCAAAAGCACATTCTTCACAATGCTGCCACATTGCCGTTGATAAAGCACAGGTCTGACTGGGTCATTCCAGTGTCCAAAAAGCTGCAGTAGCTCCCGGAGTAGGTGCCCATTAGATACTTATTTCCTTCCTTGCTTCTTTCTCCTATTCCAGCTAAATTTGTCTAATAATAGTAATAACATAGTGCCTACTATGTACCAGACAGTATACTAACTGCTTTACAAATATTATCTTATTTGATCCTCACAACAACCCCAGAAGTAAGTACTCTTGTGCTCCTCATTTTACAGATGAGGAAACTGAGGGAGGTAGCGGTTAAGTGATTTGCCCAGGGTTATATCAGATTTTAATTCAGGTTTTCCTTACTCTAGGTTTTGAGTTAATGATAACTTTCATGCTGCTTTCCCAAGGCAGTTTTCTGAAATTCACCACAGGTGTGAAAAAAAATGCTAGTTATGAATCTGGTATAGAGTTTGTTTACTGGTGGGTTGGGGAGGCAGTAAAGTACTGGGTTTCAGTGAGGAAGATGGCCTCACAGCCAAGATTTGAACTATAACCATAAATGAAGGTGGTGAAGTACTCTCTATTCAGGGAAAACTGGAGCTGCCCAGGGCCAGTTGTGTTATTCAGACTTGTATTGACAAGCGTGTATTTACTTATCCACTTTAAAGAGTTTTTGTAATCCTTCCCCGGAGCACTGCAGAATTGTGTGAGGTTTCATGCCAGAAAAGGCTGTACTATCTAAATGGGAGCTTTAGATAAAGTAAGAGGCAGAGACCTTTCAAGAACTATTACAGTTAAAGGAAAACATTTCCATTTTCCCTTCTTTTTAATAAAATTCTTTCAGCCCTCTTTGGGGAAGATCTGTTAATTTCACACTCCTGGGCTCACCTGATCATATATGGATTTGCTGAAGGAGAGCACACATCTTCAATTGCATCCCCTGGGTCAGGGGTGGGGAACCTATGGCCTCAAGGCCACATGTGGCCCTCTAAGTTCTCAAGTGTAGCCATTTGACTGAATCCAAACTTCACAGAATACCCTTAATAAAAGAATTTGTTCCATAAAACTTGGACTCAGTCAAAAGGCTGCACCCAAGGACCTAGAAAGCTACACGTGACCTTGAGGCCCCAGGTTCCTCATCCCTACCCTGGGTCAATACAAAAAGAGTTAAGTGGCATAGCCTGTGGGGCAAGTCACTTTCAGCCTCAATTTCATCCTCTGTAAAATGGGGATAATAAGAGTTGTTGTAAGAATCAAATGAGATATTTGTAAAACGCTTTACAAACCTTAAAGTATTATTATCATTATTCCTATTAGCTATTAATGCCTTCAAGTCAGCTAGGTGGTTCAATGGATAGAGTCCTAGGCCTGGAGTCACAAAGACCTGAGTTCAAATCCAACCTCAGATACTTACTAGCTATGTGACCCTAATCAAGTCACTTTATCCTGTTTGCCTCAGTCTCTTCATCTGTAAAATGAGTTGGAGAAGGAAATGGCAAACCACTCCGGTATCTTTACCAATAAAACAAAATCCCAAATGAGTTTATGAAGAATCAGAAATGACTGAAAAGACTCAACAACAGCTACCACAACATTAACACCTTCAGAGAAAGACAGAGTTTCAGAGTTGGACAGGATTTTGGGGACTGCCTCATCCAACTCATACCTGAACAAGAGTTCCCTCTGCAGCAGACCCAAAACTTGGCTTGAAGACTGCAGTGAGTGAGAACTCACTTTCTCTATTACCCCACTCCACTATGGGACAGCTTTCACTTGGAAGAAGTTTCTCCTGACATCAAAACTAGATCTTCCTCTCGGAAACTTCCACCTATTTCTCCTCATTCTTCCCATTGGAGTCAAGCAGAATATCTAATATCTAATCTTTTTTCCCCGTGAAAACCCTTCAACTACTTGAATCCATCATCTAATCAATCTATAAGTGTTTAGGAAACCCTTTTACTCTGCACCACGCACTATGCAAAGCACCCTGGAGACTCCAAGACAAAAAAATTAGTTTCTTTTCTCAAGGAGCAAAGACTGTTAATAATTCTATCAGATTTCTTATCTTACATCTCATCTTCCATTTTTGTTGTTTAATCATTTTTTAGTCATATCTGATTCTTTCTGACCCCATTTTGGAATTTTCTTGGCAAAATTTTCTTGGGGTGCTTTGCCATTTCCTTCTCCAGCTCATTTTACAGATGAGGAAACTGAGGGAAATAAGCTGAAGTGACTTGCTTAGGGTCACACAGCCACTAAATGTCTGAGGTTGGATTTGAACTCACATCTTCCTGACTCCAGGCCTGATAGATAGATATAGACATGGACATAGCTATATCGTAAGTGTATATACTATATATGTACCACACATACTATGTGTGTATATACGGTATATGCACATGCAATGTGGCTCTCCATGCATATCTATTTTAATTTTGTGTATATATACACACGTACCTTAGGAAAGGTACAATATGCACATACATGCACATATGTGTGTACATACAACATATATGTGTTATGTATGTATAGTCTATATAGTGCATGTGTATGTTGTATACACACACATGTTATATATAATATACACACACCTTAGGAAAGGTGTAATACACACATCTGTGTGTATAACATGATATATGTATATAACATATGTGTATTCTACATAGTGTATGTGTGTTATATACACATATGTGTGTTTACATATATGTTTGTAATATACATACATGTGTGTATTACACCTTTACTAAGGAAGAACAATTTTCTAGTAATCCCACAGATAACAAATACTGTCTTCCCTCAGGGAGCTTTGAATGATATGGTCTTTATTCAACTATGCCTGAGGAAGACACTTAAGTAGATCTCTCTCCCTAGTCATCTTCATGTAAACCAACTCTCAGAAAAGACCAGAGACCAGGCCTTGGAATCCTTAACCCTTTCAGCTCCAAGCTCCTGCCCTGAGGTCGCTGTTGTCTGATTGGTGAGGACTTCTAAGACCCAATATATCTAGGCTGCCTCCAGGCCATTTCTGCCAGAGTGTCCTCAGGCCAGACATCAAACCTTTTAGGATTTGCCCCCAAACCTGCCTCCTTCCAATCCCTATCCCCCCCACTCCCACCTTTCCATGGTTCTGGAACCATAATTAAATCACTACTGACATTGCTGCTAGAAAGATTGTGCCAATCTGCTCCTCTGTTGATCATCCCTGGATGATCATAGGTCATCCCTATGACTTTCCAAATTAAAACATTCCTCCATGACCAAACAACAACAAAAATCCGAGGCAGGTCTGTAACTTTGTGGTCATCTGTTACCTCCTCTGTCAAATGGGGCCATCAGACTGGATAGTCTCATGATCCTGTGGATGAGATATCTAAAACACCTAGGAGGTGAGTAATAATAAAAGCTCCCACAGAAAACCTGTGTTCCAGTCCCGTCTCTGACTGGCTGTATGAACCTGAGCAAGTGACTTATTTCTCAATGTATCTAAGTTACAGAGAAGGTGCCAACCTATATTGGTAGAAGGAATTTCCTCATCTGGGAGTTTCTTATGCCAGTGAAGTCACCTTTCCAATCCTGTGGCATTTCATTAGCCCTTTAAGATTTACCAGGAGCTTTGGTTGACGGTGTTCGCGTATCCTCATTTTGCAGAGTAATAATTATAACGGACCTTTATGTTACACTGTAAAGGTTACAAAGTATTTTAAATATATTACCTTGTTTATGCCTCAAAAGAATTAGGTGGCTGCTCCAGACATTAACCCCATTTTGTGAATTTTCAATTTGAATCTTAGAGATAAAATGCCCTGCCCACAGTCCCACCAATTTAAAAGTAGCAGAAGCGTAGCTTAGAGGGGGGAATCCTGCCCTAGTGAATAGAGCACTGGACTTCAAGGAAGGAAGATCTCAATTCAAATCCTACCTCAGATGCTTACTAGCTCTGTCAGTCAGTAAACAAGTATTTATTAGGCCTTTACTATATGTGAAACAAGGTGTTTAACTGCTGGGAGTACAAAGACAGACAAAAAATTAGAAACCTACAAAATATAGAATGGGCAGCTGGGTGGCACCGTAGTGCACAGAGCACAAGTCCTAGCATCAGGAAGACTCATCTTCCTGAGTTCGAATCTGGCCTCAGACAATTACTACCTGTGTGACCCTGGGTAAGTCACTTAACTATTTTTACCTCAGTTCCCCATCTGTAAAACAAGCCCAAGAAAGAAATGTCAAACCCACTCCAGTGTCTTTGCCAAGAAAACCCCAAAGGAGGTCATGAAAAGTGGACACAACTGAAAATTGACTACATAACAAAATGTGCATAGGAGAGATTGAAGGCTGTATCAGAGGGAAGGTGCTAGCATTAAAGGACACCCTCCAAAAATTTTCCTGAAGAAGGTGGAATTTTAGCTGAGGCTTGACTCTGTGACCTTAAGCAAGTGTCTTAACCTCAGGGTCTCTGTTTCTCCCTCTATAGAACAGGAGTTTAACTCAGTGATCTAAAGCTCTAAATCTAAAGCTCAACTCTAAATCTCTAGTCCCATGACTTGAACTGGGGTCTCAGGCCCCCAGATCCAGGGATATTTCCAGTACTTAATGCTTCTGCCAGAGACTCACCAGACTTTGGGCTTGAAAGAGTTACTAGTAGTCTGAAAAGTTAGCAGCTGAGTTCTCACACCCCAACCCCCATCCCAAACTCCCCAACGGAGATCTATGTTTGACAAAGCTTTGGAGTTACAGACAAAAGCTTCTGCAAGAAGGCAAAAGCTAGCACATCAGTAAAGCTGTCAACGTTTTAATGTATGCGCCGAGTCTCTGGGAGACACTAGTGAAGCATCAGCTACCCCTGGCAAAGCTGTTTCTCCATTTCCAATTTAGATCAGGAAGACGCAAGATACAATGAGAGGCCTATTGAGTGTGACATATGGTATTTTTGCTGATAGCAGATTAGCCTTCACCAATGCAGGCGCAAAATCCAAAGTGCATCCGTGGTTACATCTGTGAGCTGTGTTAGGTGGGCTGTTCGGTGCATGTTAAATAACAGGACCATCAGAGCGGTAATAAACTAGTGCATTTGCATGTCTAGCGAAAAAAATGTACTTGGAGGTTGGGTTTTTATAATGGGCTGGATGGATGGTTAGAATTTGAAGAGAGGACCTTGTGGGCTGCATTTGAGCCTAAGCTATAGCTTGGAACTAAGCTACAGTTCGGAATGCTCCGAACAGTCAGGATCAGAGGGATTGGGGGAGTAGCCTCTTCAAAAGAGTACAGGTCAGTCAATATTTGTGTATTAAGCACCTACTGTGTGCCCACCGTTAGATAGGTAAAAGACAGTTCCTGTCCTCAAGGAGCTCACAGTCTGATGGAAGAGACAACTTGCAAAGAACTGTGTATAAACAAGCTATGTATGAGATAAACTGGAAATGAGGATGAGAGAAAACACCAGGATTAACGGTAATCAAAAAAGGTTTTCTGTATAAAGTGGGATTTAAGCTGGGACTTGAAAGAAGTCAGGGAAGCAAGGAGGTGGAGATGAGGAGGAGGAGCATTCCAGACAAGGGATGGCCAGTGGAAATGCTAAGTTGGAGCAAGGATGGGAGAAGTAGAGGGTGTTTGAATACCAGACTGAGGAATTTTCCCTTAAAGTGTAAGGAAATCACTGAAGGTTGATAGGATCATAGATTAAAAGCTAGGAAGAACATTAGAGGCCACTGAGTCAACCGCTCTGGTTCTACAGATGGGGAAATTTCATCTTTGCAAGCGGTCTTTCCTGGTTCCACACACATGCACATACACACACATGCATGTATGTATGTGTATGTGTAAATATATACCTATATACACACACATATACACACATGCCTGCTAATGCCTTCTCTCTTCATTTTCTTCCATCTACTCTGTATAGATCATGAGTGTACCTAGTCACATATAATATATAGGTAGCATAAATACCTAATTATTTACTTTTCTCCCCCATTAAAATGTAAGCTACTTGAAGACAAGAAACGTGTTTGCCTTTCTCTGCATCCCTAGCGTGTAACACAGTGCTTGGCACATAATTGGAACTTCATAAATGCCTATTGACTTGACCAGTCTATGTCGGAGGATAAGCAGGACAAGGTTATTATTATTGTTGTGTTTGTCCTTCGATGCCAAAGAAGACCATGCCATCAGAGAAGTAATGACATGACTTGCACTTGTCTTTGTTTTGAGTGAGGGGAGGGCTGTGCAGGTCACCAGCCTCACTTCTCCTCCAGAGCCATCTGAATCCAGTGACCAGATATTCATCAGGTGACTGGAGACGACCCAGGGTGCACTGGAAGACCTTAGCCCCTTTAGGCCAAGGTCTATTCAGGTACTCACTTAGGGTGAGGTAAGGCCCATTCATTGAATCGACCTGTTTAAGAAGTAGCCAGGGGATGGCCCCTTTAATGAGGCAAAGAAAAAGAAAGACATCAGACTGGGAGGGAAACAGCAACCGTTATTACTGATAATCACTCTTAAGCTAGGAGAGTACAGAAGAGAGCCTTTAGGCAGGGGCCTAGTGTTGTCCAATGTACGAGTTCAAGAGTGTAGTAGGTTTAATGTTTTGGGAAGGGAAGGCAAAGGAGAGGAGAGGAGGGGAGGAGAGGGGTGGAATCTAGCCAGTAAAACCCAAATTAACTGGGCATCTTCTGGCCATCCAAATTTACTTTCCTTTGGAGAGGAGAAGGAAGGGGAGGGGAAGACAGACAGGAGTGGAGGAGCTGAGTTACTCAGCTACCTGGGTATTCAGGCAGCTGCGTCTGCTCACAGATTATTGTGTTCGTCCTTCATCGCAGAAAAAGACAGTCATCCTGATGAATATCTGACCACTGGATTCAGATGGCTCTGAAGGACAAGTGAGGCTGGTGACCTTGTACAGCCCTCCTTCACTCAAAACAAAGTCAAGTGCAAGTC
Source organism: Notamacropus eugenii (assembly GCF_028372415.1). Lineage (NCBI taxonomy): Eukaryota > Metazoa > Chordata > Mammalia > Diprotodontia > Macropodidae > Notamacropus > Notamacropus eugenii. The sequence continues at coordinate 48,985,254 of NC_092875.1, read as the reverse complement.
ATGTCATCATTTCTCTGATGACAGAACAAGATGGGAGGGAGGGACCAGGATACTCAAACTCTCTTCCTTCTGATGTTTCCTGCACAAATCTCTTAAACTACTGCCATGGGCAGGCCCAGGGGTTGGTAGAACCTCAGATTCACAGATGAGGCCAACATCTTTCAAGTTTGACCTTGGATCTTTGGAATGACTGTGCACCCCAGAGTGCTGAGGTCACAGAGGGCTCTGGCTTAGACCATGCTTGAAGATGATGTCATGGAGAAGGGGGACAATAACAATTTGGTTTTTACTAGAGGCTGCTAAAGTAGCGCAATGGATAGAACAGTGGATTGTGAGTTCAAATCCAACCTCAGATGATTAAGTCACAGAGAGAAGGTGATCCTTACTAGTGATTACCAGCTCCAAGAAGGGCAATTAACTCCATCTGTCTCAGTTCCCTGGTCTATAAAATGAGGAAAATAATAGCACCTACCTCCCAGTGTTATTGTGAGGACCAAATGAGATAATATTTACAAAGTACTTTGTAGATATTAAAGCAGGCGGCTTATGTGGCATAGTGGATAGAGCACAAGACCTGGAGTCAGGAAGACCTGAGTTCAAATCTATCCTCACTTACTAGCTGTGTGACCTTGGGCAAGTCACTTAACTCTGTTTGCCTCAGTTTCCTCATCTGTAAAATAAACTAGAGAAGGAAATGGCAAACCACCCCAATATCTCTGCCAAGAAAACCCCAAATAGGGACATGAAGAGTCAGACATGATTGAAATGAATGAATAAAAACAAATTAAAACATTCTATAAATGAACTCATTTTCATTTCACATAATATTTTGATGAACAAGTTTTCTAAGCCCCTAGAGATACCAGCTTCCAAATCCCCCTCGCCCCAACAAAGTCCTTTGCTGTTGTCCTGCTGGCATGTGTTTGTAGCCCTAACCTCATCATAGAAAGTGTTTTTCTGAAAAGGAGAGGGCAGGATGGAGTCTCTAGGCCAGGAGGCAAGTGTTCACAGGGTCAGAGATCTGAAGACAGAAAGGACTGCAGAGTACAGTAGGCTCAACCCCCTTGTTTTACAGATGAAAAGGGAAATGACTTGCCCAAGGTCATGAAGAAAGTAATCATCATGGGTAGGATTTGAACACAGGGCCTCTGGCTCCAGAGCCAGTCAGCATTCTTCTGGGCTATCACCCATTCCTGGAACAGTACAACCTATGAGGTTTAGTTTCTGTTTATAAAAATAGGACTTTTCTTTTTGTTTGTTTCCCCCTTGTCGCTATTTATTTCCCTTTAATACATTCACAAGCTGCTTTATATTGTCATGAGGATGAATGTTTTCCTTTAGTTGCTGGCCCCTACCATGAGGGAGACATGAGACACAAATGAACTAGAAGGAATAAAATTTCTCCTCAAGAAAAGCAGTCAGTCAAGACTTGGGGGGCCACCACTCAAATGCCATCTTGTTTTATTCAAGACTCTTCACAATCTGGCATCAGCCTCATTCCCTAGACTTCTATTCACACAGATTCTATTTCAAAAACATTATTAGCCACTACTCTGTGCCAGGAGTTGTGTTAGACAATGGAAAACCAAAAAGAAAAAAGGTAAATAGTCTCTGCCCTCATGGAACTTACATTCCACCATAATGCAAGGAGATAGCATCTACACAGGAAAATACATAGAAGAGACAGGCAAAGTCATTTCAGGAGGGAAGCCGTAACAACTGGGGAAAAACCCAAGAAGTCTCCATGGAGGAGGTTGCCTTTGAACTGAAATGAAAAAGAAACACTCACTCCAGATGATTTCATATATCGTTCATAGGAGAACTGGTTGGTACAAAAGGCTGGCTCTGGAACCGGAGGCAAGACCCAAGTGTCAGTCTTCCCTTGGATGCTTATTACCCGAGGAACCTTGGACAGATCACCTAACTTCTCTGTTTTCTCATCTTTAAGATGAAGGAATGGGTTGGACAGGTAGCCTGTGATGCCCAATCTAGCTCTAAATCTGTGAGCTTATCTATTGTACTTGTTTATTTATGTGGATTTTGTTTCTCCCCCCTCCACCCACCCAAGTAAAATGTCAGAATGTAGATCTAGGTATTGATATAGTATTTATCTCTGCATCTCCAGTCGGTCAAGAAGCATCTTCTGAGCACTGTCTATGTGCCTAGCACTGTGCTAAGTGCTGTTGACACAAGGAGAGGCAAACTCATGGTCCTTGCCTTCGAGAAGATCATGGTTTAATGGAAGAGACGATATGCAAAACAAATGGTACCTACAAGATATTTCTAGGCTGGCCAACACTTAGCATACAATAGGTACCTAATAAATGATTGTTGAATTGACTTGGTCCAAGCATGGGAAAAGGTAATCTGATTTTTTCATGATTCCAGGTTGTTCACTTGCATAGGGGTTATCCTCGGAAGCCAGTCTCCATGTTGACTTGTTTCAGAGCTCTTGTTTTTCTTGGGCAGAAAAATGCAAACTCCCCTTTTCTCCAGGACTTAATAAGTCACCTAAACAAGCATGCCTTTTCCTTAAAGTTGTGACCTATGAACAGACCTCCTTCCCCCTGGCCAGGGGAGAGGGAAGCAAAGAAGTTACCCATATGAACAAGGAAGGAAACAGTGAAAAGGTGGTACTACCTAGAAATGAGGCTTTCTCTCCAGGACTCATGTCTCTGAGCCTGCCTCTTAATGCAGAGAATGGGGTAGGTTGGACAGGATTTGGCCCAAAGAAGGGTAGATGCAAAATCCCTCAAAACCAGACTGCCTCAAACAAGGAAATTTGTGCTAATGAATTGATACTCTGCCCCCAGCCTTGTCTGGCTTGTTCCTTAGCAGGATACCCTGATGGTCCAAACTCCTCATCTCTTGTACCTGTTGCTTAAAAAAGATATTGGACAGCCCAATCTGTGCATGTCTGTGCTTTCTTTGTCCTTCTCTAACATTAACTGTTGGAACGTAGTAGCCCAGACAATTTACTGCACCTGTCAAGGCTAATTTATTCATGGAAATGGGCAAGATCAATGCCCTGGCAAACCATGACATGTGCTCATATTTTAAAGTCCTGTTTGACCTTGAACTGCTGCTGAGGGAGTTGGAGGTTGCTGCATGGGCACAGCTGAGCTGGCACACATGCACCTTTGGGCTACAGAGGCATCCAGTCCAGGGAACCAAAGGGTCAAGTCCCACGGTTGGTGCAGCCAGATCCTGTGAAGCACTGAGGGCCCAAGGGGCCTCTGGAGATGATCTTCTCCAACCCCTCATCTCTATACAGGAAGAAATTAAGACCCAGAGGAGGAAAGGTTACCCCAAGGACAAACATACTATATGGCAGGGTCTAAATTTGAATCCAGGACCTCTGATTCCTATTGCAATGCTTTCTCAACTATGCTGCACAATATTTGGTAGAGAAACAGGGGCGCAAAGAACATCCTTAGACGTAAGTGGTGATGATGACAGGTCAGGGAACATAGGGCCTAATATGAATTCTTAAAGAGAACCATTTTGTTCCTCTGGCTCTGAATCCTCTCTCTGTTTCTATCTCTGTCTCCCCCCCCCCCCTCCTCCTCTCTCTCTCTCTCTCTCTCTCTCTCTTTCTTCCTTCCTCCTTCCCTCTCTCCCTTCTCCCTTCCCCCTTCCTCCCTCCATCTCTCCTTCCCTCCATCCTCCCCTCTCTCCCTACCTCCCTCTGTCCCTTTCCTTCCTTCCTCCCAGGGCCTATCCCATCATACCTGGAGTTCTCTCCTTCCCTCCCTCCTCACCTCCATCTCGCCAGATCCCATTAAGATTCTCCTCAGGTACCATTTCCTACATGAGGCCTTTCCAGTTCTCCCTAATTATAAGCGTCACCCTCTCCAAGAAGTTAATTTGCACTTAATTTATACGTTTTAGATTTTCCCCTCACTTCCAGTTTACTTCACTTACGGCGTAGACATTGTTTTTTCTTCTAACAGAAGTTCTTAACCTTTGCTGTGTCATGGTCCCCTCTGACAATGTCCGGTGAAGCCCCTTCTCAGAAAAATGTTTTTAAATGCATAAAATACACAGGATTACAAAAAGAACCAATGATACTGAAATAGTTATCAAAAAAATTAAGAAAAAAACAAGTCCACATCCCCCAGATTAAGCTCCTGGAGGGCAGGAACTGTCCAATTTTGTCTCTGTTTCCCCAGCCCCTAGCACATGACTAGCATATAGTAAGTAGATACATTAACACCTGACTTGTGAAATTGAAGTGAATTGAATTGTTCAGGAGTCTCAGTTTTTTCGAATAATAACTTTATCTCAAGACCCTTCACCACAGGGGTTACCCTCCTGATGCATTAAATTATTAATGCCCTTCCTGAAATGTGGCATCTGGAATTGAATGAAGTAATCCAGATGGCAAGGCAGCTAGGGTGCGCCATAGGGCACAGAGCCCTGGACCTAGAGTCAGGAAGACTCATCTTTCTGAGTTCAAATCTGACCTCAGACACTTACTAGCTGGGTGACCTTGGGCAAGTCATTTCACACTATTAGCCTCAGCTTCCTTATCTGAAAAATGAGATGGATAAGGAAATGGTAAATCACTCCAGTATCTCTGCCAAGAAAACCCTAAATGGGGTCATGCAGAGTAAGAGAGGACTGAAAAAACCGTTGAACACTCCCCCTTACTCCATTTTTTCTTTAGGAACAATGTGGAGAGGTCTGATCAAGTGTTTTGCAAAAATACTAGATAGAATCTATCTAGGGCATTTGCTGGGCTGCTCATAGGCTGAACTTGAAACAAAAGAGAGCAGGAGACAGTGCTCAAATAAGGTTCCTGGGGAATTGTTTTATTAAATCGAATCCTACATGCTGCACCATAAATCAGGGAGCAGAACATGTCTGCTCATGCTATCTCCATGCCAGGTAGTCAAAGTTTTCTTGCCAGAAATTCCTTCCTGCTCATTGGAAGGCATAGGCTTTCTTAGATGTCACAGGTTCTCAAAGAGCTGAAGAAAGAGAGAGCAGCTAGTCAAAAATTTGTCATTCCCCAATTCAACAAGCATACTTACTATGTGCCAAGCACTATACTAGATATTGAGGATGCAAGGACAAAAAAGAAGATAATTCAACTCCTGCCTCAGACAGATACTGGCTGTGTGACCCTGGGCGAGTCACTTTAACCTCTGCCTGCTCAGCTTCCCCATCTGTAAAATAAGTGGCACAGGTAAGCATTTTTATAAATGCTAGCTATTAATAGCATTGGGGGTAGGTAAGCAACATGTATGCAGATAAAAAAATTAAAAAGTAAATAAAGGGAATACAAAGTGGGGTTTCTGGGAGGGGCTGGAAAGATCAGCTGAGGGGATCAAATTATGCCTCTGGGATAACATGGCGCTTGAGCTGATCTTTGAAGGGAGAGAGGGTTACTAAGGAGTGAAGAAGCATGAGGCAGGAGAGCATTCTAGGCTTGGGAGGGAGAGGAGGGGCAGGCAGTCTGTGCAAGGGCAATAGAATGAGAGAATGGTCACCCAAGGAGAAGCTGCAAATGGAATAGCTTGTCTGAAATGTAGAGTGAGGAGTGATGTGTCCCCAACCTGGAAATGAAGACTGGAGTCCAATTATGAGGGCCTTTAAATGCTAAAGAAGTTTGTATTTGATCCTAGGGGCAAGAAGGAACCTCTAAAATCTTCTTGAGTAGGAGAGTGACCTAGTCGATAAACATTTATTAAGTGCCTACTATATGCCAATCAATAAACATTTATTAAGCTCCTGTGTCAGTCAATGAACATTTCTTAAACTCCTACTATGCGCCAAGCATTATGCTAAGTGCTGAGGATACAAAGAGAGGCAAAGGACCGTCCCTGCCCTCAAGGAGCTTACAATCTAATGGGGAAGACAATATGTAAACAAATACACTCAAAGCAAGCTAAATGTTGGATTAATAGAGAATAATTAACAGAGGGAAGGCACCGTGCCAAGAGCTGAGGATGTATAAAGAGGCAAACGATGTCCCTGCCTTCAAGGTAAAACACTTTGGCAGCAGAATGAACTGGAAAGGGGAGAAACTGGAAGAAGGGAGCCTAATTAGGAGATTTCAGTAGCACAGACAAGAGGTGAGTGAAATGGGAAGGGAATGGATGTGAGAGATGGAGAACTGACCAGACTCAGCAACTACCGATGGCAAAGGAGAGGGATGGGGATGATTTCACCAACAATTCCAAAGCTCCCTGAAGGGTAGTTAGTGCCTAGCAAAAATGGCAAATCTTATACCAGCCAAAAAGCTCCAGCTCAGGTGGAGTTTTCTTCTAATACCTTTGCTCTGTAGTTCTTTTAACACAAGGCCAGCTCAGGGGGTTGATTTAATGGGGACTCCTCTCTTTGCCAGTGACTCCATTTCAATGACTTCAGAAGGCATAGAGGGTACCTTTGAAAACTAAACTCCAAAGACAGCCCCCATGACTGCTGTCAAAAGGGGTGTTTTTCTCCAATCCGTGATGCCTGGGGTCTCGCCATCTGGTCTCCAGAAGCAGCTGCAAAAGCTACTGATTACTTCATTAAAGGCTTATTGTTCGTTGCTTTTCCAGCACCTGATCAAGAGGCTTTGAAAACTCAGGGATGCCAGAATGCCCTGTTGGAATTGAATTTGGCATAGACTGCTCTTAAAATGAAAATCTGGAGTATTAATAATCATAATGAAAAATAATTTTCAACTTTTATAAGGTATTTTACACATATCATCTCATTGGGTCCTGACAAAAACGCTTGTGAAGGGTATACTATTTTTATACTAATCTTACAGATGAGGAAACTGAGCCTCATTGAGTTCAAGTAACATGCCACAAAGCTAGTTAAGACTCAAAGATGGAATTCAAACCCAGGTCTTCTTGGCTCCAAACCCAATGCTCTAGCCATTGCATACATGTCCTTGACTCTTTCATGTCCCATCACCATATTCCATCCATTCTTTCATCAGATGTTTCTCAAATCTCTCTGTTTTTCCATTCGTATTCTCAAATCCCCTCTCCTGTAGGTGGCATTTCCCAGTCCTTTCTTCTGCTAGTACTTTCTTCTTCTGAGATTACCTTATTCTCTATCTATTCTGCATATATGTATGTGTCAATAGAATGTAGACTGTTTTTACTTTTCTGTGTGTTCCCAGTGCTTAAATCAGTGTCAGTCGCATAATATACCTTTAACAAATGCTTGTTGATTGACTGACAGAGTCACCACCCTAATCATACAGCCACTGAATCTCAGAATTAGGTGAACTTCAAGTTGTCCAATACCTACCTTCGAAGACTATTCCCTAGACCTATAGAGAAGAAACTTTATGTTCTCATGGTGACTTGATCAACTCCCATGAATTTAATTATCGTCTCTGCAAATGACTTCCAAATGAAGAAGCCAAAACTGGAGTCAATAAGGTATGAGTTCAAATCTGACCCCAGATAGCTGCATGATCCTGGACAAGTCACTTACCCTCTGCCTCAGTTTCCTTATTCGTAAAATGAGGTTATGAATAGCACCTACCTTCCAAAGTTGTATGAGATGAGATAATATTTGTGAAATACTCTACAAACATCAGTCATTATTATTATTAATATTTGTATTTCCAGCTCTTGTCTCTCACCTCAGATCCAGCTGTGCTTAACCAAGTGCTTCTAAAACATTTTGAAGTGGGGTAAGCATTTGAAAGAGCATCTCCAAAACAGAAGTCATTATCTCTCCCTCAAGTCCATACCTCCTCCAAACCTTCCTATTTCTGTGGAAGACACCATCACCCTTCCAAACACCTAGTTTCTAAGACCTCTGAGCCATCCTTGGTTCCTCAGTTTCCCTTCCTGCCTCCATCTGTTCAGTTGCCAAGTCTTCCTGATGCTGAATTTGCATCCTCTCTCCTTTCCATCCCCTTCTCTCTCCTTCCAGAGTTCGAGTTTAAGTTTAAACTCTAGTTTAAGCCTTTGCTACCTCTCTCCAAGGCTATTGTAATAGATTCCTGATTGAATTCCCTGTCTCCAGTCTCTTCCAGTCTTCCACATAGCTCCCAAAGTGATTTTCCTAAAGTACAGAGCTGACCTTGACACTCCCCTTATCCAATCAACTCCACTGACTTCCTATTACCTCCAAGGTCAAACACAAATTCTTCTGGTTGTTACTCAGAGCTTTTCACGCTCTGGCTCCAATCCATCATTCCTTTGCACACTCAGTCCCTCATGCCTGGAATGTGTCTCCTCCTCCCCTACTCCTTTGGGAATCTCTAATTTCCTTCCTGTTTCAACTCACCTATTAACTACACTATACAAATTACAAGCATCTCCTTTGCTCCTTACAATGGCCCTCCAAGGGAGGTACTGGCATTATTTCCATTTTTACAAATAAGAAAACTGAGGCTGAGAGAGATGAAGTGACTTGCCTAGGGTCACACAGCTAGTGAATCTTTGAGGTAGGATTTGAACCCAGGCCTTCCTGACTCTAAGTCTAATACCATCCTCACTCCAGCAGGATGCCTTCCGATTGAGGGAAAGGAAAAAATAATGCCCTGGCTGAATTCTTCCTTTTGCCAAAGAAGCACGGTAAGAGAATATAAGTGCTAAATGCTCTTATATCACAGACTCAGTCAGTTTTTCTATATAACTCAGCCCCCAAATTAAGGGCATCTCAATGGGGTTCTGCTCAGTCAGTATTACCCTCCACATCAGGTCCTACTATAAAGCCAGGTACTCTTTGGAACTTAGAAGTTAGCCCTGGTAGTCAATCAAAACAAAGGATACTTGGGTAAAAATATTTATTTATCCTAAACTTAGAAATCAGCAACAAAAGAAAACATGAAAATAGGCAAACAAAAATTTCAAAAAAGTTATCGCACCGAAATTGGCAGTGACACCATCTTGCAGTTTACGAAAATAGAAGAATGTTTACTTAAACAGGCTAACAAGAAAGTCAGTTAACAAGCACTTATTAAGAACCTACTATGAGCCAGGCTCTGCGTGGTCTCTGCTGGGACCCCAAAGAAAAGCACAGCGCACATACCTACAAGCATCTCGTTGGTTTTCATGTCCTCTTCCAAACTCATTTTTGTGGTTTCCAATCCCACCTCTGAGACTTAATTAGCTGTGTGACTTTGGGCCAATTATTTAACATCCCTGAGCCTCAGTTTTCTCATCTGGAAAATGGGAAACATAATACCTCTCTGAACTAGTTCATAAGGCTGTTGAGAGGGTCCAACAACTGGGGAAATATTTAAGAGTTATAAAATGTGTTATTATTTTTCACTCTACATCACTTCATGGAAGTCTTTCTATATTTCTATGACTCCTTCCTTTCTGTCATGTCTTAGCACCTTTTGTTTTCCAACAAAAATGTTGAACTTAACTAATCTCTTGCCTCATTTCAAAGGTAGGACTAAGGTGTCATCATGTGTATGTTGCAACATCCCAGATTCCAGATTGTCATATCAAATCACATATCCATAGGTTTGTAAAACTGAGGCTCTGAGATATACTATGATTTTTCCATGGTCACATAACAAATAAGTGCCTGAAGAAGTTTTTGAACTCAGCATGTGGGTGGCACAGTGGATAGTGTGCTGGGTCTGGAGTGAGGAAGACCTGAGTTCAAATCTATGTTCTAACTGTGTGACCCTGGGCAAGTCACTTCATTCTGTTTACCTCGTTTTTCTCATCTGTGAAATGAGCTGGAAAAGGAAATAACAGATCACTCCAATATCTTTGCCAAGAAAACCCTAAATGGGTTGGAAATGACTGAAAACCACTAAACAGCAACAAAAGTACTGATTTCAAGTCAAATACTCTCTCCTGTGGACCATATTGTCTCTCCTCATGGACAACAAACTCCTACAGTATGTACAATCAGTCATATGACAATGAAACCTAAAATATCAAAGATGGAAGAGGATTTGGGGCTAGTTAGCCAAATTCACCCCCATTCCAAGATCATAGAACTTCTGAGCTAGAAGAGGGTGGGATTGGATGGGATTGGATTGGTGCTATCCCATTTATTGTTGTCATTTCTAAAGTGTGATGCCCAGGACTGGGAGGCAGTTTTTTCCCAATGTGGTCAGACCAGGGCAGAACGCTGTGGGACCATCACCTTCCTGGTCCTCCGTGCTTTTCTTATGTAGAGAAATGGAGACCCAGATTAAGGAAGAGATTTTGTTCAATTTCAAACAGCTAGTAAATGGCAGAACTGTGCTAGAATTTAGATCTCCTTATGAGTTTATTTTCTAAAATTCATCTTAAGACAAGGTTTATATTTAACCTGAAAAGAAAAGAAAAAAACCCAAGACTTAAGAATTGATTTGTTTGTATTTGTCTTCTTGGCTGTTTCTTATCTTTTCCCCAAGGCCACCTCTGTCCCTTTCCCTGACTTTCATCTTTCTTAATGTCTTATATCTGTCCTTGTTTTCTCCTCCTTTTACTCATCCTCCCAGCTTCCCATTTATCGGCTTCCTCTGTTCTGTTTTCATTCTGGACATCTTGAGGACTGCCGTCTCTTATCAAACTTGATAAGAGAAGGAAATGAAAGCATGTTGAAGCCTTTTCCCAAATAAACAAGTCTCTTTCTGTCTGCCTTTGAAGACTCCCAATCACAGAACTTGAAAGCTAAAGGGACCTCAGCAGGTTCAACTCAAATAATAAGAAACCCTACAAGAGGTAGTCCTGCCTCTTGCTTGAAGACCCTACCAGGAGCGGGATTTTAGCACCTCTCCAGACAACCTGTTCTGCCTGGACACAGCTTCCATGGTTAGGTAGTTTTGTCTATATTATCAAGCTACCCTGTGACCTGTGCCTATTTTTCCTACAGCTGGTCACTCTTCCATTTAACAGTCCTTCAAATACATACATACATACAGATATATATATATGTTTCATATATACGTTTTATATATATATATATTGTCCCCAAGGTTTTTTTTTTCTTTAGGCTAAACATGCTCAGTTATTTCATTCATCCTCACAGCTCATGGATTCAGTGATCTTTACCATCCTACTTACCCTCTTCTATACATGTTCCAATTTACCAATGTCCTTCTTAAACTGTAGCTAGCACCCAAGGAGAGAGAGAAAATGAGGGATAAGATATCTGGATCCCTGAAGTCCCCCATCAGTATGGGCCAGTCTTGTGATCTGTTTCCCAGACTCGAACTATTTCTTCTTTCGGTCTTGGTGGTATATAGTATACTTGAATGACAAAATCATCCTTCCTCCCAGATATTTTCTGTCATGTTTTCCTCCTCCCACATTAGCTGTATTTCCTCACATGAGTATACCTTATTATATCATTCCACACTATCTCCTGTTTTGTTTTAAATAAAGTAGACCTTATGGAGGATAGGTTTCATTCCACTAAGCCTTGCTAATGCTTATGAGTTCAAATCAAACTCTTGAAAGCCTCATAAAGTTCCTTGCAATCAGAACATGTTATTCATCCACCCCAAGTCAAGTTGCAGAGGACATCTCCACCTGATGTCCCACAGACAATTTAAACTCAGCATGATCAAATCAGAATTCATTGTCTTTGCCCTAAGCCCACCCCTCCAGGCATATAGGTTCAGAACTCAAGTCCACCTCAATTCTTTACTCTCCATCCCTTACCCTACCCTATCAATTGCTAAATCTTGTCAATTATACTTCTATAACATTCTTCGTGTCTGTCCCTTTGTCTATCACACAACAATAACAATAATAGCTCATATTTTTGTAGCACCCACTAAGTGACAGAAACTGTGCTAAGCACTTTACCAGTATTATCTCATTTGATTCTCACGACATTCCTTTCAAAGCAGGTACTATAACTATCTTCATTTTACAAATGAGAAAACTGAGGTAGACAGAGGTGAAGTGATTTGCCCAATGTCACACAGCCAGTCAGTGTCTGAAGCTGGATTTCAACTCACACTTTCCTGACTCCAGATCTAGCACTCCATTCACCAAACCACTCAGCTGTCTCCACGACTGCTACTCTAGTCTAAGCCCTTATTGCTTCCTTCCCTAGAGGCAACTCTGTGGTACTGTGGATAGAGCTGGGTCTGGAGTTAAGAAGGCCTAAGTTCAAATCTGACCTGAGACGTTTGCTGACTATTTGACCCTGGTCAAGTCACATAACCTCTGTCTGCCTCAGTTTTCCTAGTTGTAACATAGAAATATAAATAGAACCACACCCTCCCAGGGTTGTTGTAAGGATAAAATGAAATAATATTTGTAAAGATCTTAGCACAATGCCTGACACACAATAAATGCGTACTCCCTTCCCCTTTCCCTTTTGCATGGACCATTACAACTTCCACCTTCCAGTATCTCCCCTTCTCTAATTCATCCTCCACATAGTTGCCAAAATAATCTCCCTGTACCACACATGTGACTATATCTCTCCACTACTCATGTTATGAAAGTGGATCCCTGTTACCGCTAGAATAAAAGACAACACTCCCCAGCTTGTCCTAAATTTTCAAGCTCATCGTCTATAATTTCCCTCCATTCATTGCAAGTTCCAACCAAACTGACTTATTTGCTATTCCCTGAGCCTCCTTCTTTTGCCTCTGCACTTATGAGCAGGCTGCCAGGTAAAGCTCTCCTTCCTTACCTCTGCCTCTGAGAATCCCTAGATCCTTTGAAGTTTCAGTTCCAACATGGAGGCCAAGAGCCCAATGGATAGATCACCAGAGTTGGAGTCAGGTAGGCATAGATTTTCATTCTCAAGTCAGACACTTAGCACCTGGGTAGTAAATCACTTCACCTCTCTCAGACTCAGTTTTGTATCTGTAAAATGGGGGTAATAATATATATTGTATTAATATTGTATATTATCATAATATTGGTTGTGAGGATCAAATGAGATAACATGCATAAAACCTCTTTACTCACGTGCATTCCATCTCATCATGCTGCCCCCTCCTCTAATTACCATGTAGATACTGAGTTACTTACATGTTGCAAAAGAGTATAAAAAATGGTCAGACTTTAATTTTTGTCTTTGTATGTGTAGCACCAAGGACAGTACGTGGTATCCAGCAAACACTTAATAAATGTTTACTGGATTGAATCAGACTATGTTGGCATGAGATCTCTTTGTGTCCAATCTCCCAGTGCCGGTTGGCCCAAGTCCTGGAGATAGACCTACTCTTCAAACCCAGTTACATCCCTCTGACATCTGCTCAGTGTAGGCACCAGGCCTACATATAGATGGATGAGGATTCTGACTTGGTTGCTATGCTTTGGTGAATCTCTAAGCACAGAAGAGATTCTTTCACAGTATGATAGATTTAAAATAGAAAGGACCAAAAAGGTCATCTAGTCCAACGTGCTCATCTTACAAATGAGGAAACTGAGGCCCAAGGAAGTTAAGTGAATTTACCCATGTTAACACAAGCAATAAATGTCAGATTATAGGATAACTTTAAAAGTGATCTACTCCAACCCCCTTATTTTACAGATGAGGAAACTGAAACCCAGAGAAGATAAATGAGCTCCCAAGCTCAGACAAGCATAAGTGGCAGAGGCCAGGAAATATCTCCTGTAACAGATATTGCCTTGATATATCAGTTTAGACTGGAAAAGATCTTATATAGGCCAACCCCCTTCATTTTACAGATGAAGAAAATGGAATCTCATAAAATGGAACTGTCTTGCTCAAGGTCATACAGCTAGGCAGTATCAGAAGAGATTCGAACCTAGGTTTTCTGATTCCAGATCCATTGTGCTTTCCACTCTCCCACAGAATTAGGAGCCCCGAATTAGAACCAGTAAGGACTGAAGGATTCATTTCCCCCATCTCCTCATACTTACTAAGGTATTAAATAGCAGAGCCAACTACAGACCCTCTGACTCCAAGTCCTAGTTTCTTGCCACTGCTCTATCCTTCCCCAGGGTCATGTTGGAGAATGGTTAGAGCTTATTGGATCATTTAAGTATATACATGGAAAGCCCTTAATACATGTTTATTGATAGAATTAAAGTGAGAAATCAATAAGAATTTCATTGAAAAATACAAATTTTTGTATGTGGCCTCCACATATGCTCCCTAGCTCAGGGGCCTAGCTTTGGGAAAGGGGGGAATTAATTACTGCAATGCTGAAGGTAGGGTATCTCCTGGGGACTTGTCTTTGTACTCAGACTTCCTTGAACTTATCTGCAAACCCAAGAATACTAAATCGAATGGAGACAGGTGGAAAGTTTGGAGGCTGAGCTTGGCAGATATTCAGGTAAAGTCAGCAAAACAGTCCTCTCCTTAATATTCGTATGGAGAGCTCGCTCTCCTTTGGCACAAATTTGCTACCTTCAGCTAGCTCCCTGAACCTCCAGGACCATGGAGACAACTTAGACATGTTGGAGAGATGACATGGAGACAGGAAATGGTAGGGAAAGGTCTATGCAGCCCATGGAGCCATTTCTAGTTTTCAGCGATAATAACAGCAAATTGCTTTTGCTTTTAAAACACTTTTTAAAAATTCAGCTACCAACTATTTATTTTCTTTCTCTCCCACTGGAAAAGAAAAAGAAAAAAACCTAAAACCTTGTAACAAATAGACATAATTAAAGAAAATCATTTCCCACATTGGTCATAAACGTGTGGCTCATTCAGCACATTTAGCTCATCAACTCTCTGGTGGAGGTGGGCACTATTTATCATCATTCCTCTGGAGTCATAGTTGGTTATAGTATATTAATGTAATGGACTGCTATAGCACTGTAGCAAACATTGGAGGGATAGTTTCTTTTTATATATATATTTTTTTAAATTTTTTTTCCCCTTCTTTATTTATTTATTTAACTTTTAACATTCATTTTCACAAAATTTTGGGTTCCAAATTTTCTCCCTTTTTGTCCCCTCCCCCCACCCCAAAACACCGAGCGTTCTAATTGCCCCTGTCTGCCAATCTGCCCTCTCTTCTATCATCCCTCTCTGCCCTTGTCTCCATCCCTTTACCTGTATTTCTTATTTCCTAGTAGCAAGAACAGTACTCGACAGTTGTTCCTAAAACTTTGAGTTCCAACTTCTCTTCCTCCCTCCCTCCCCAACCCTTCCCTTTGGAAGGCAAGCAATTCGATACAGGCCAAATCTGTATAGTTTTGCAAATGACTTCCATAATAGTAGTGTTGTGTAAGAATTAATTATATTTCCCTCCATCCTATCCTGTCCCCCATTACTTATGTTCTCTCTTTTGATCCTGTCCCTCCCCATGAATGTTGACCTCAAATTGCTGGAGGGATAGTTTCAGAGAAACCTGGGAAGACTGACGTGAATTGATAGAGTGAAGTGAGCAGAACCAGGAGGATGATTTATGCCATAACAACGACATTGTAAAAATGAACAACTCTGAAAGATTTAAGAACACTGATCAAGGTGATAACCAGTCCATCGCCTTTCCGACTGAGCTGTGTTCCCTGTCACCTCTCCCCAGTGGATGGAAAGAATGTGTTGGGAATTCACTGTTGCTGGGCAAAGATTTTAGATCATTCCTGAAGTGAGGAACACTAAGAGAGTCACTAAAAATATATGCCATCTACTTAGTGCTAAGAGACATGGTGGTAATTAACCAACCAACCAATAAGTGGACAAGCATTTATTTAGTGCCTACTGTATACCAACCTCTGTGCTGTGCTCTAAAGATACAAATACAAAATTAAGACAGTCTCAAGTAACTGACACTCTGCTAGGAAGCCAAACACAGATAAATCTAAGATCTAGGCAAAAAGAAATTTTAAATACAAATTGATGAGACTGCGGAGACATTGACAATATCTCAAGAATCAGGAAAAGCTTTTGGAAGGAGATGGTACTTAAAATGAGCCTTGAAGGCAGAAAGAGATTTCAAGAGCTAGAAGTAAGAAGCAAGACCACTCCAGGCATGGGAGATTTGGAATGGCATGTATAGAGAACATTGAACAGGCCAGAAGTATTTACAGAAGAATAATGTGTAATCAATCAGTCTGGAAAGAAATGGAGGACCCTTGGGGGCCATAGAGGCCATAGAGGAATATGTATTTTAATGTCAAGACAAGGGGGAGCCATTGAGGCTTCATCAGGAGAACAGTGACTTGGTCAGTTCTGCACTTTAGGAAAAGACAATTCCTATTAGGTTTCTAGGAATATTGAGACTGTTTTCCAAAACAAAGACATACTGTCTTCTTAAAACATCCATTCCATTACACAATAGATACAATGAGTTCCTAGAAAGGCCACCAGTGTCTACAGTCAAAACAATGGATTCGTGGAATGGTTAATCCATTGATAACTGGACTATCAGTTCCTAGAAAGGTCACCCTATTACACAGTGGACGTGACAGGTTTATATTACTGTCACCACTGTATGTGGCAGGCAGCAAGGCCTTATGAAAAGGCCACTGCCATCCACAGTAAGAACAATGAGTTTGAAGAAAGGTCAATCTGTAGAGTTGACACTATACACTCACAGAAAAGTCACCACTAGACACATTCAGCACAATGACAGCATTGCATGGTCACGTCTCAACATGGTAGGAACAGTCTCTGCATAATCTTAGCTGCCATTTATTGGTGAAAACAGTAACCATGGGACCATAGTGCTCCAGAACTATAAAGACCTCAAAGGTCATATAATCTAAACTTTCCTTTTATAGTTGAGGAAACTGAGGCCCATGGAAATTCTCTGATATGTTCAGAGTCACACAAGTTACTAGTTAGCATCATAGCTAAGATTTGAACTCAGGTCCACTGACCCCAGAACCAAGATTCTTTCTCCTTTGCCACATGAGTATAAAGTATCCCCAAGAGTTGGAGGGAGGAAAATAAAGAAGGAAAATGAGTATTTATTAAGTGCCTGCTGTGTGCCCAATACTGCTAAGTGCTTTACAAATATTATCTCATTTGGTTCTTCTTCTAAGTCTCAAGTCTCTGTATGCAATCCCCATCCTTGTTCTGCAGTAGCATAACACATGGGCCAGGAGACAGTATCTCAATAAGTCCTCAGAAGCTCTTTGATGTCAGTTATAGAATTATGATTAAACCAACCTGCGGGGCTAGAAAATCTAGTCGTGTCCCTCCCCTCCCCATCCAGAGGCAGAGTTCTAATTTATGGTCTCCCTGGGTGAGGATGGCAGGCTGCTAATGAATTCTCCAGTGGCTGAGGGGGTGCTAAACCACCAAGATAAATACTGCTCTGCAAAAACGGGTGTAATATGGATTTATGGTCGTCCTGGGTAACAGAGCGCGGCCGCGTCATACAGAGACAGGGTTGTTGATGGTGTTTGGGGGCAGAAGTACCTGATTCTAACTCAGTGCAATTTTCAGCAGAGCTCAGGAATGAATAAAGCCACAGGAAACTCATTTAAATGCATTTTAGCGCCAGCCAAACAGCTGACCCCATGTTCTAAATATCACAAGTCTTCACTGCTCGGCTTGGGAGCTGTCAACTGCCCCATGCCTAGGCAGCGAGAAAAGCTTTCTTTTGAGAAGTTCCTTTGCCTCTGTTACTTTCCTTGGGGTTATCCAGCCACTGGCATCAGGAACCTGCTTCCCTCATTGGTATTTCCGTACCAGGGAACTTGTTTCCTGAGACATTTTCCTTCACTAGGAGAAAGTCAATAGATACCCTTTGAGAGCTTTCTCCTCTAGAGTTTCTCTGGAGTGCAGGACAGCAGCCTTGAGGGGAGGGAGGGGATGGATGTCTTGCTCAGCTCAGGGCTTCAGAGAAGAGTAGTTTATAAAATCTGGTATGTAATAGAAGCCTGTACATCAGGCTGCCTGCACAACAGGAAGGTACTGGATGCTTCCAAACTTGACTGAGCCTGGGAATGCTTCTGACAGAATGGTCCAAGCCCAAAGCATCATCTTGAGGTGCAGTGACAAGAGGCTCTGATCTGGTATCCTGGTCTTAAATTCTGGCTCTCCTGCTCAATAGCTATCAGATTTTGATTTGAATGACCTTATTCTGAGTCTTAGTTTCCTTACCTGTAAGATGGAATCATAGGATACAAGTACAAAAGAATAAAACAATCCCTACTTTCAAAGAGCTTATATTTCATAACTGACTTTTTCAGCCTTGTATCAGCTGAGCTCAATTCTCTAACAGAAATGAAAGTCATTTTTTTAAAAAGAGCTGCTGAGAAAAGACTGTGTGGTATAGTGGTTAGAGCACTCTTTGGGTAAGTTATGTAAACCCCTAGAGCCTCAGTTTCCTTATATGTCAAATGAAGGAGGTGGAATACATAGATTCTGAGGTCCCTTCTAGGTCTAAAATCTGTGATTCTTTGCTTTACTTCACCCCCTACAGTAGACAGAAAAGAATGAGTACTATGATTGTGTCCCAGCAGTGCTCCCCTCCCCCACCCTAATAGGAGGGATTCTGTCTCCGTGCTGTCTTTGCTTAGGAGCTAACTCTGGTGACCCATGAAATCCTTCTGATCAATTCACCCCAATTAGCAGAGTAATTCTGTAGTCTCAGAGCCAATGTATCTTGTGAGACAGTATGAAGATGACCCACTCATCTTCTAATGAGGAAAGACCTGGAGCCTATTAAGTGAAAAATGAATCAGTCTTGTCTATTAGGTTTCATAAAGGTCAAGAGGAAATTAAGCAGGTGATTTTCCTTATTTAAAAAAATAAAAAACCCTCACTCTCAGTAGAGAAATGGAGTGCCATTTGGGTTCTCTGTTAAAAGCATTTTCTCACCTTTTCTAAAACTCTTGCAAACCTCAATCCAGCTTCCCTAAGCTAGCACTTTGTCTTTTAAAAAGATGGAAAATTTAAGAGAAGCCCAAAGATTCTAATAGCAACGAACCAATGAAAAGTGTTGACTGAGTCCTTCCTATAGGCCAGGAACTGTTCTAGGTACTAGGGATGCAAAGACAGAGAATGAAGCAATCCCTGCCTTCAAGGAGCTGAAGTTCCTATCATCCTTTAAAGGGTGAAAGGCACAGTATGCACATTATCTGATCTGAGCATCAACAGTGCTGGGAGGGTGGTTCTAAAGGTACTCTTATTCCCATTTTACAGATGCCAACTTTGATGAGACTATATGCTGTTGTAGCCAGGTCTCTCAAAGACTGATTTACAGTTTAAGTATGACTTGTATAGTGCTTTAGGTTTGTTTTTTTAAAGGCTTTTTATATGTTGTTTCATTGGGTCCTTCAAACAATTTTGAAAAAATAGGTACTCTAGGTATTATTTTATTCAAGTCTTCTTGCGCAAAATGACTAATATGGAAATGTTTTATGTAATTGCACATGTATCTGCTTACTATATCAGGGAGGAGAGGGGGTAGAATTTGGAATTCAAAACTTTTTAAAAATGTTTTAAAATTGTTTTAACATATAATCAGGAAAAATAAAATATATATCAAAAATAAGGAAAATGGGTATTTTAGATATTATTGCCCCATTTTGCAGATGAGGAAACAGACTCAGAAAATAATAATAAAGATGATGTTGACAATGATGGTGGTTGTAATAGTAGTAACTAACCTGGGAGGCAGCTGCTATTATTATCCCCATTTTAAGGTGAGGAAATTGAACTTAAGTGACTTATCCAGGGTCAAGCAACTATTAAGTGCCTGAGGCTCGATTTGAGTCAGATATTCCTGACTCCAGATTCAGTGCTCTATCCACTGTACTACCCAGCTGCTACAACTACAGAAAGATTATGGCTAAGTCCCAATTAGTGTGAATAAGAATCCTGTGAAGAACAAACATGTATTCAAATTCTACTTATTCAAAGTTATAATTATGTAAAATATTGGTTCCAGTGCAATGGAAATATACAGGACAAATTTAAATAATGCCACCACTTCTTGGGATTTGTTATTCACTCTAATCAAGACCTAGTTATCCGTGGCCACAAAGTTAGTAAGTTTCAGAGAGAAAATTGAAACCCATGTCTTCCAGACTCCAAGTCAGCTCTATCTGTTACATGGAATTAGAAGTTGGAAGTGGGGAGGAAGGGGGAGGTTGCAATATCTTAGCCAATTCACAAAGACTGACATAATAAAAAATAACCAAGATTTATGTGGTACTTCAAGTTTCATAATGTGTTTTATGTTCATTGCTTCCTTAATTTCTCCTAGCATTTTGGGGAAGAAAGTGCTATGGATATTATTAGCCCCATTTTACAGATGATGCCAAAACAGGTTTAGTGACTTGCCCACAATCTTACAACCAATTAGAATCAGAGCCAAGTCCAAGATTCTTTCCTTTGAACAATACTGCCACTCAGAGGTGCCATATTGGTGGGACTGGATGATTAAAAACTAAATGATACCTGAGAGATTATCCTTTCCAGGAATTCTTAATCTGAGGTCCTTGGACTTAGTTTCTTACAATATTTTGATAACTCTTTCAATATAATTCTAATTTTATATATTTAAGGATATAATTCTGAGAAGGGATCCATAAGCTTCCCAGACTGCCAAAGAGATCCAGAAAGCGTGTGCTTATGCACACGTGCAAGCATGCACACGTGTGCACGCACACACACATACACACACACACACACACACACACACACACACACACACAGCCAAGAACCTCCTGTCTAGCCTAACACCTTCATTTTGAGGCTCATCAAAGGAAGTGACTTATCCATAGTCTCACAAGTAGGAAGAAGCAGACCAGGTTCTCTGACAGGAAAGATGGAGAGAGACCACGTTAAACTCAATATTTTGTTGTTTTTGAGTCATTTCAATCATGTCTGACTCTTCATGACCCCATTTGGGATTTTCTTGGCAAAGATACTGAAGTGGTTTGCCATTTCCTTCTCCAGCTCATTTTACAGGTGAGGAAACTAAAGTGAATAGGATTAAGTGACTTGGCCAGGATTACCCAACTAGTAGGTATCTAAGGCTGGATTTGAACTCAGGAAGATGAGTCTTCTTGACATCAGACCTAGTGCACTGTGCAATATAATGCCACCTTGCTGCCCAAGCTCAATGTTTAAAGGTATGTAAAGGTCAGTATGGCTACTATGGAAGGTAGTGGTTTCCTCCTACTTAGTGAATCTCAATTAGAGGCTGATTGAATGCTTATAAGATATGTTTTTGTTGATGTTCCTTTTCAGATATAAGATAGACCAAAGGGTCATTGAGATCCCTTCTAACTTGAAAATTCTGGGATTCAGACTTTTTCCCAGCCTATTTGCTTTCCTGGATCTGTTCTATCCTAGAGCTGAGCTGAGTGAGGTCTGATGTTTTAGACTTTTTTTTCTCTCACTCTTTTTTCTTCCTCTCTCTGCTAGGAATTGAGAAGTTCATATGCTTTCTTGTCCTGGCAGGCCCAGGTAGGCTTGGGATATGTAGCGATTGTAATCCATTGTAATCCTCTTTATTAGAATAATTGTGAGCCTTATGCATTTAGGATTATTGTTAAGGATTATGTTTTCATTATAAAGGAGTCATTTATGATAAATTGGTATGTTCATTATGGAGCAAAGAGTTCCCCTATATTCCATTTATGTTTCTCCCTGGAGCAAAAGAATATAGTTATTTTGTAAGATCCAACATTCAAGGTATTCTATGATCAAAAACTAAAATGATTCTAAAGGTCCTGATACCCCCCAAATATTTGGGGTACAGAAGACTGCTCAGCTGAAATTAGTTTTCTTTTTCCACCAGGTGTGGTAATGTGACTCAATACTACTACTAATAAGAATCAAATGAGATCATAGAATTTAACCTGGAAGATACTGTAGATATCACAAATCCCTTTCCCCCTCATTTTACAGTTAAAGACACTGAGGTCTTAGAGGGGAAGCAACTTGTTCGAAATCATATAGTAAATAACCAAAATGGAATACCGAGGTCTTCTAACTCCAAATCCAAGATTTGGACATGTGCAAGTATTCCACGAACTATGAAATATTGATTTTGTTGACCTCATAGCATACAGTACACTGCCTTGGATATAGTAGATGTCCCATAAATGTTTATGGAATAAATTTCTGTTTTCCAGGGAACACCAAGTTCCCTGGTTTCTGTCCAGTCCCTCAGTATTATTAAGCAGGGTTGATTGCCATACACTGTAGCTGACTGACTGGGCTGTTCATCAAACTTGTCATCATCAAATTTACTATATAAAAATCCTAGAAGAAAACATCAGATATTACGAAAACAATCCACAAACATTTATCAAGTATCTACTAATGTGTCAAGCACTGTGATAGGCAGTGGGTATGATTCAAAGACTAAAAAAGAAACAGTCCCTCCTTTGATCTTACCCTCCTCAACAGTTAAAATCTCCGCTCTCTTTCTTTCCCTTAGCTCCAGGAGAAAGCTGTTGCCCACACTTTTGCCTCTCCTATCACTTTCTTCTCTCTTACTTTCTATCAGTTTCTGATCTCATCATCATCATTCAACTGAAAGTGAATGTAAAGTGACTGTGATTCCATTTGGGGTTTTCTTGGCAGAGATACTGAAGTGGTTTCCATTTCTTTCTCCGGCTCATTTTATTGATGAGTAAACTAAAACAAAGAGGATTAAGTGACTTGTCCAGGGTCACACAGCTAGTAAATGTCTTAGGTTAGACTTGAGCTCAGAAAGATGAATCTTCCTGACTCCAGACCCAGCACTCTATCTGCTATGCCACCTGGCTGCCCAGACTAGGAGCACAGAGATGATCATTGAAACCCAAGGAGCTGATGAGATCACCAAGCTAAACAGTATAAGATAAGGAGAAGAACGGACAGCTGTGTGGCAAAGTAAATAGAGTATTGGGCCTGGAGTCAGGAAGACCTGTGCTCAAATCTGGCCTCAGATACTAGCACTTAACTCTGTTTATCTCAGTTTCCTAATCTACAAAATGAGCTGGAGAAGGAAATGCCGAATCATTCCAGTGTCTCTGCCAAGAAAACCCCAAAAAGGGTCACAGAGAGTCAGACAAATGACATTGACTGAACAACAAGTTACTCAGACTATCACCTCTACCTCTTCCCCAGCAATAACCTGAATTTCACCCTGGGTGCACCAGTTCTTTATCTTAGCCAGATCACAAGCTTCCAGGTCATTCCCTGACCTCATACTGGTCATTGCTGCTGCTCATACCTCCTCTTCATGCACTACATTCTGCATTAGGATATATATTCCATTAGAATGCCTTGCTCTCTTGGAGTTACTGTAAAGTCGTCCATCCTCCAATTCATCCGGGCTTGGAAGTTCATCCTCAGCTCCTCACTCCCTCTCATTCTACATAGCCAATCCATTCTAGGATCCTATCATTCTCTCTTTCATATAGAAATGGGTGTGGGTATGTATAATATATATGCATGTGTGTATATTATATACATATATGTATAATAGACATATCGTATATACATGTGTGTATTATATATACTCATATAACTGAATGTGTGTTATATATACATATGTGTGTAGTATATATATGCACACATATATGGGGGTTTGTGTATGTATTATATACATATATATGGGTGTGTGTATTTGTAATGGTAATTTAAAGGGGAAGATCTTTCCCATTCATTAATAAGCCCATGTGACCTGCTTAAATCACATGGAAACCTAAGTCACATGTGGTGGGAGGAGCTTGCTGAATGGGTGGAACAGGAAGGGTGAAGCAGAGCTGAGAGGAAGTGAGTGAGAGCAGTTAGAGTGGAGAGAGAGAGGACACTAGGACACCTAGACAGCTAGGTTCATGACTATTTGCTTGTGGGAAGGCCCCAGCATGGGGGAAGACTTGGGAATGATTTCATCCCCTGCAGTGCTGATGCATATTGACTTCTTGGCTACCATGATGAATTTGGCTTTCTGGTTTGAGGATTTGGCTTTCTGATGTCTGAATAAATGTTGTTTTTTTTTTCTGCCTCTATATGGAGAGTCCATTATACTTTGTGATTCAGAACCACACTGGCATAGTCGTAGTCACCATCAGTGCTGTAAATATTGCCTTGGCAATACAGTAATGGATGTGTGTGTGTGTGAGTGTGTGTGTGTGTATATGTGTGTGTGTGTTATATACATATATATGGGGGTGTGTATAAATTATATACATATATGGGTGTATATATTATATATACATATTTGTGTGTATTATATATGTAGCAATGTATTTATAATATATGTACATGTGTGTATTATACATACATATGTGCATATATTTTGTATATATCCATACACATATATATGAGGTGTGTATATATTATATGTGTGTTATATATGTGTGTGTATGTGTATTGTATGTGTGTGTGTGTATGTAGCCCTCCATCCTCTGACACTGACCCCACCCTGGTGCTGGTTCCCATGACCTCCAGCCTGGACTATTGCAATAGCCCATGGGTTAGTCTCCCGCTTTGTCTCTCCCCACTCCAATCCATCCTTCACACAGTTGCCAAAGTGATTTTTTAAAACACAGGTTTAAGCATTGGAGATGAACAGAAAACAAGGTGAGTCAGTCAATCTAGATTTATAGCTCGAATAGACATGTGCTCCACTTTTGCTATTCTACTCAATTACTCACTACAGCAGATCAGATAGAGGCATGTGTGAGCTACAATATGGCATAAGAAAGAGAGAATTGGACATGGAGAGAGGAAACTGGGATCTGAATCTTGCCTCAGGTACTTACTGATTGTGTAACCATGGGCAAGTCACTTCATCTCCTATAGCTTCAGTTTTACTCATCCGTAAAGTGGGGATGGGGCAGGTAGGTAGCACAGTGGATAGAGCACCAGACCCGGAGTCAAGAAAACCTGAGTTCAAATCTGATCTCAGAAACTTACTAGCTATGTGACCTTGAGCAAGTCACTTCACCCTGTTTGCCTCAGTTTCCTCATCTGTAAAATGAACCAGAGAAGGAAATGGCAAACCACTCCAGTTTCTTTGCCAAAAAAATCTTCAATGTATCACAAAATGTTGAACAGGATTCAAAGGACTGAACAACAACCAAAACTGGGGAGAACACTAATAACACCTATTTCAGAAGACTGTTGTGTGGCTCAAATGAATGAATGAATGTACTTTGCAAATCCTAAAGTGCTGAAGTTCTTGGCACAATGCCTGGTACCCAGTAAATGTTCAGTAAAGGCTTATTGACTTAACTGGTGGCACTCACTCAATCAGTAAACATTTATTAAGTATCTACTATGTGCCAAGCACCGGGTGGGGATGGAGACAAAAATGGGCAGAATGCAAGGAGTTTATACTCTAATAGAGGAGACAACATGCAAATATATACAAAGCAAACTATATACAGGATAAATAGAAGTAATCAACAGGGGGGAAGGCTCTAGAATTAAGAGGGTTTGGGGAAGGCTTCCAGTAGATGATGGGATTTTAGTAAGGACTTAAGGGAAACTAGGGAGGTCAGTAGTTGGAGTAGAGGAGAGAAAGCACAGTGGAAAGAGAGCTGGGTTTAGCATCAGGAAGATCTGAATTCAAATTCAGCCTCAGACACTAGCTGTGTGACCCTGGACAAGTCACTCGACTTTTCTCTGTCTCATTTTCCTCAACTGTAAAATGGAGATCATACTAACACCTATCTCTCAGGGTTGTGAGGAGTAAATGAGATAATATTTGTAAAAAGTATCATGCCTGACACTTAGAAACTTAAATGCTTATTCACTTCTCTTCCTCCTACTTGTCTTTTTCCCATTCTGGGTTTCAGTTTTCTCAGCTATGAATTGATAATACTGAATCTCTAGGGTCCCATCAAAGTTCTGTGTTCTATGATCCCTCCCATCTCTAACATTTTATGTTCTAAGATCTTTCAGCTCTAACATTCTATGTTCTAAGATCCCTTCCACCTCTGACATTCCATGTTTTAACTAACACTCTATATAGGGGCAGCTAGGTGGTGCAGTGGTTAGAGCACCAGTGCAGGAGTCAGGAGGACCTGAGTTCAAATCTCAACTCAGACACTTGACATTCACTAGCTGTGTGACCTTGGGCAAGTCACTTAACCCAAATTGCCTCATCCTGGGTCATCTCCAGTCATTCTGAAGAATATCTGGTCACTGGATTCAGATGGTTCTGGAGGAGAAGTGAGGCTAGTGACCTGCACAGCCCTCCCTCACTCAAAACAAAGTTAAGTGCAAGTTATGTCATTATTTCTCTGATGGCATGGTCTTCTTTTAGCAATGAAGGACAAACACACACACACAACATTCTATATTCTAAATTCTTTCCCAGCTCTGATGTTCTATTTTCTAAGATCCCTTCCAGATTTGATATTTTCCAATCCTGTAATTATATTTCTTTTTTAAATGTGTGTGGCTATTTTCCATCACTTTGAGTAGACAAATTCTCCCCAAGTGGTCACTTGAGAGAGCAGCTTTTCCTTTTTGGAGCCTGACTAGAGACGACTCCTACGGCATCAGAAGAAGCAACACCTGCTTTTTCTTAACCCTGTCCATGAGATCAAATGCCTGGAAAGGAGTCTAGAGCTTCTGTAAATTTTTCTTTGGATCAAGAGTAGAGAGAGCTCCCAGAACTGCATATATGCTTTGGTCATATCAATTTCTAACTGGGGAATTTGGGAAAATAACTGGATTATATCATTAGCCTTTTGTTGTTAAAGAATGAGAGGAAAATAAAGGGCAAATTTCTAGTTTCACTTTTTTTTTACCTGTGATTTCTTCTACAAGAAATTCCTAGGTAAGGAAACTCCCACCACCAAAGCAAGTTGACACCTACTCTGTAATTAATGGTCTCCAAGTGTTTTGTGGGGCCCTGATTGCTTAAGGGACTTGTCTTGGGAGTCACAAAGCCAATATGTGTCAGAGGTGGGTCTTGAATCTAGGTCTTCCTGATGTGGTAACTTAAGCCTTGATTACCACCTCCCTCAGCCTCTTCTCTCTGATTGGAAGGCTGGAAGATGAAGCACCAAACTCTCTTTATAGAGGGCAGAAATTAGACTTTCAGCTCACTCCACTCTCTATCTGCATGTCTGCCTGGTCCTTTCAGCTCCAAGGAGCAAGATGCCCCCCCCCCCCCACTCCAGGTACGCCTTGCTGTCCCCTTTTCTCACCCCTTTTCAGTTTCCTTTTGTATATTGTCTTCCCATTCCCATTACAACCCATTAGGTGGTAAGCTCCTTTGAGAGCAGAGAATATCTTTCTTTTTTCTTATTTATATCCCTATTGATTTTGCACAGTACCTAACACATAGTAGGCTCCTAACAAACTTTTATTGAATTGAATTAAATTTGTTTCACATGCTTTTTATAGCTGAAGAAAAATACCCCCCACCTTTGCAAACTTGCAGGTATTGTTTATAGATGTTTCCTGATAGAAATCTCTGCCATGCTGATTCCTGGAGCTCCCCAATAGGCTGATATCCCCCCAAAGTACTGAGTAATACTCAATGTATCAATGTAATAAAGTAAAGTAATCAAAGTAGTGAGTATTTCCTCAACACTCATTGATTTCTCAAACCACAGAATCAGAGTTGGAAAGTGATTTAGAGACCAGCTGTGATGAACAACAACCCAATATATAACACACCTGACAAGTATTTATCTAGGACAAGGGTGGGGAAGCTGTGGCCTAGAAGCCACATGTGACCCTCTAGGTCCTCAAGTGTGGCCTTTGACTGAATTCAAACTTCACAGAACAAATTCTTTTCTTAAGGGGATCTAGACTTTTCTTACCAGTGAGTGAAAACCCATCACCTCCTGAAACAGGCTTTCCCACATATAGACAGGCAGGAAATTTGTTTTCTGACATTCAGCCTAAATTGACTTCTTTTTCATCTGATTCTAATTTCTGGGGACAAATAAAGCAGGTCTACTTCCTCTTCTCCCAGTGCCACTTCCAAAATGGGAGTTGGGAGGGGAAGACAGTCTATATTTTACAGGTAAAAAGACTTCATCAGTCTTTCAGCATCCTATTAGGAACAAGTTTGAGATTTTAATCATAAAATAGCAATTTTAGAGATAGAAGAATTCATAGCAGTCATCTGGTACAGCCATCACCCAAAAATGAATACCCTCTAGAACAAGGGTGGGGAAACTGCAGCCTTGAGGTCACATGTGGCCTTCCAACTCCTTGGGTGTGCCCTTTTGACTGAGTCTAAGTTTTACAGAACAAATCCTTTTATTAAGGGGATTTGTACTATGAAGTTTGGATTCAGTCAAAGGACTGCACTTGAAGACCTAGAGGGTCACATATGACTTCAAGGCCACAGGCCCCTGTTCTAGAACATCCCTGCAAAGTAGTCATCCAACTTTTACTTGATAACCATTTTGTTATCTGATGAAGAAGAACACCCTACTTCCTGAAACGATGAGTTCCACTTTTGGACAACTCCAACTATTTGAAAGTTTACCCAAAATCAAGCTTTAATTTGCCTCTTTTCAACTTCTATCCATTACTCCTAGTTCTTTACTTTAGGGTAAATAGACTATAATTACTTTCTCCACATGACAATCCTTCTCATATGTGAAGACAGTTATAATATCCCCAACCTGAATCATTTCTAAAATTTGATATGTTCTAAGTATTTCCATAAAAAAAGGAATAATAGGAAAATGGTTGGAAGTGAACATAGAGGCATTTTTGCAGTTTCTCAGTCTAGTTTGGGGAAGTCAAGAGTGAAACTGCAAGCCTTTGTAGGAAATGTATAAATGTTTTCAGATATCCTCAGACTATGAGGGTTTTTTTTTTCTTGACAAAAATTCATGAATTGAATCTAAGTGAGGATAGGGAAATAAAACTCACCTTTCCAAGGTCAAACACACTCATTCTATGCCTCTAGGCTATCATGTCCTTCCTGGAAATCAGAAAATATACAAAGTTGCTACTTTGTGGTATGATGCGAGGGGAGCAACATTACAGGACTAATGTAGAAATGATTCTGTATGGTAACTGGATGGCTTAAGTAATGGGTCAAATACTCTAGGGTGGGTGTTTAGTCAAAGTCAGAGATTTGATTTTCAAAAAATTCAGAAAATGAGACATTTAATACTTTATGAAGGAATTGGATTAATTTAAAACGTGACAATCTGACAAAGGTAGCATGGTATGGTATGGAAAGAGCATTGGTTAGAGTTAGAGGATCTGAATTCAAGTCATACTTTTGATGCTTACTACCTTTGTAGCCTTGGCTAAATCATGTTGCTTCCTTGGGCTTCAGTTTTCTCATCTATAAAATAAGAGGTTGGAATGGAAAAGACCTCTACAATGTCTTTCCACTCTAAATCTTATGACCTCTCTTGGTCTCAGTTTCATCTGGAAAAAGAGTAGGCTGGACTAGATGACCTCTTAATTTCTGGTCCCTTGAACTTATTTTCTCAAAGTCACAATGATAAAATCTTATTGCATTTTTGTTGGAAAAGGAAATCCATTCTGATGATAGAAAGGCATTTATTGGACAGGTCTGAGCTGATGTTGAAACATTTTCCTGTGTGACCAGTGTCTGGGCACAATAGAAACCATCATGAGGGTCAAGAGACCTGTGTTATTTTCCAGTTATCCTATCACTTGAGGCCCCATGACTGGATCCTCTCACCCTCAATCCTGGAGGTGCAAAGAATCACATCATCTCAGAATTGGAAGGAACTTCAGAGAGTGTCAAGTCCAACCATATCTGAACCCACACCTCCCAACAGAACATAAGCTCCTTGAGGGCCAAGACCGTTTTTTTGTTGGTTTGTCTTGTATCCTTTGTGCTATTATAATGCCTCACACACAGTAGAAGCTTAATAAAAATAATGCTTCTGAGATTGCATTGAACAAGAACTTTTTCTCCATTGTACTCACTATTTAGTATTTGCTTGAAGAATTCCAAGGAGGGGAAATTGCCTTCAAAAATAGCCCAATTTACTTCTTATTGTTAGAACATTTTTCCTTGTCTCAAACCTAATTTTGCCTTTTTGAAACTTTTATTCATTGGTCCTTGTTTCTGGCCTCTGGATCCAGGCAGAATGAGATGAAAACTTCTTCCACATGATGGTTCTTTATGTACCTGAAAGCAGATGTCATGTCCCCACTAAGTCTTTTCTCCTCCCAGTAAAATAGCCCTATTTCCTTCAGTCTGTGTCTTGTGGCATGGATCTGAGGCCACATTTGAGAGCTAAGATGATGTGCCCTACTCCAGACCCTGAAAGTCCATGTTGGACTTTCCTTAAATTGCCAGCAAGTCTTGATGAGTGCTAGTCATGTCTTGAAAGATAACATTACTTCAATGAGATTTTCATGATGGAAATCAACTCCCTAAAGACTGATTTAGTACACTGTATCTCTATATATTTCTCTCTAAGATGGAACTCTATAAAACCCCATGTAAATTGAGCAGAGATCAGAGCATGAGTTGAGATTAAAAACTGAGTTTTCTGACCATCTCTGATGATGGAAATAAAAAGCATTTATGTGGTACAGTGAATAGAGCATCTGCCCTGGATTCAGAAGAACCTGAGTTAAAATCTCACCTCAGACACTTGTGAGATGTATGACCCTGGCCAAGTCACTTAACTCCAATTGCCTCCCCCTACAACACCACCCAAAATAATAATAATAGAAATGGCATATGTGTGTGGTTATCTTCACAGAAACAAAAATTGCATGTGTTATGTCATTTTATTGGTATGAAGAAGGCTGGAAGGTTAAGGTTGTACTGTGAAATCATCATGAGAATCTCCAAGTGGAGAATCTTAGGAAAACACCCCCTACATGAAGACTTTCCTGAGTTCCCTATGCCAATTGCCTCATCTTTATTTGGTATGTACATATATTTGTACATGATGTTCCACCTGATAGAATATAAGTTCCTTAAGGACCAGGGCTTTTCTTTGGCTTTTGTTCCACTCCACCCCCAGCATCTAGCTCAGTGCCTGCCACATAGCAGATCCTTTTTAATGCATGTCAATTGATTGAAGCCCATAACTCATTGATGAGAAGAGTTCTAATCAAGCAGTCAATATGCATTTACACAGTCCCTAATATATACCAGGCACTGAGCTAGATTCTGAGAAGACAAAGACTAGACAAAGAAAAGTTTTTGTTTAAATTTGAAGAATTAACTACATTTTAAAATCCTAGCCTGTGAATGATCTTTCCTACAAGTGATCCTCTTATGGGAATACTCTGAAGTGTTAATCATACACTTCTCTGGCACTTATATCTCATCTGGTGGAGTGATAAATGGGAATGAACTATTGTATTCATTCTCTCTCTCTCTCTCTCTCTCTCTCTCTCTCTCTCTCTCTCTCTCTCTCTCTCTCTCTCTCTCTCTCCCCACCAAAACCCAGTGTTGAGTGTAAAATAGCAAAAAGACAAAGAGAGGCATAAGATGCATGAGTGATTATGACCTGTTTTTATTAAAGTAGGTAACTGGAATCTGGAGCTGTCCAGTGCTAGAAGAAATGCTAGAGACCCTAACCCTTGGAGGACTCAGGGGATGCATATTGAAGAAAAAAGACAGCCTAGAAACAAAAATGATGTTATCCATATCAATCCACAAGAATTTATCAAGTGCTTAATATGTGCCACTTTACATTTTTCAAAATGTTTTGCATTTATCATCTCATTTGCATCTTATAACAATCCCATGAGGTAGGTACTAAAAAATCCTATTATCCCCTTTTTATGGATGAAGAAACTGATGATCAGAAAGATTCAGTTACTTGCCCATGGTCACAGACAAAATTAGAACCCACATTTTCCTGACTCCACTATCAGTATTTTATATACCCTGTCAGATTGTCAGGCTAACCCCTTGGACTAGACAGGACCAGAGACCAAGAAAAAGAAAGGAATTTTAAAAAGATAAAGCTCCCTCATCTTTGGTATAGATGCCAACCAAATATCAGCTTCCTGACTCCTTCTCTGCTTCACAAAGCCAATATTGATTTATAGAAAATAATTTTCATCCCTAAACTTGGATAAGAGAAATGTGATACTGAAACAATAGTCTTGTCACTGCCTCTCTATATTGCCCCAAGTTAATCACTGGTTGTGGCTGCATACTTCCAGTGGAAAGAGCTAATAAATTTGAGACTTATAGTGCTAGGCATTAGTTCTGTCACTAAAACCTCGGCTGTGTCACTTACAAATTGTAGGAGAGAGACTTTAAGGACTCAGGGAAGATCGCTGATGGAATCTAATTATTTCTGCTTCCCCCCAAAGTCACTGCAAAGCAGCTATGCGACTCTGTCTGACTCAAGTCTGGAATTCAGTTTTTTAATCCACTGAGGATGTAGGGCTGGAAGGGGCCTCAGATTTCAACTTTCAATGACCTTATTTTACAGAGTAGGTAAGTGAAGTCTAGAGAGATGAGAATGATTTGCCCAAGGTCACACACATGGTGTATAACAGGGTCATAATTTTAGCTCATTATAGTATCATAGATTTAGAGATAGAAGAGATAGGAAAGACTCATACCATCCTCTCATTTACTGATGAGGAAACTGAGAATCAGAGAAGTAAGGTGACTTGTCCAAGGTCTTGAATCCAAATTGTATAACTCTAATCCCTAAAATATCTGAATATTTTTTTTCTTTATAAGGTTGTTTTTCAGCTCACTCCCAACAAAGATCAAAGTGTAGTAATGAGCAATTACCCTCATCCATTTCCTAACCTCATATCCCCAAAGCACTACATTATATCTTCACCTAGCAAACTAAAACACAAGAGACCAAAGGTTCCTTTTTTTTAGTTTTTTTTAATTAGTGGGAGGAGCTTGTTTTTTAAGAATTTCATTATTTGTTCTTTTTAATATTTTTTCTTTTAAACTTTGAGTTCCAGATTCTCTCCCTTCTTCCCACCCTTCCCCCATCCATGGAGAAGGCAAACAATATAATATCAACTATACATGTGAAATCATGCAAAACATCTATCTATATTATCCATATTGCAAAAAAAAATAAAAAGGGAGAAAATTATACTTCCCACATTCCGAGATCATTAGTTCTCTCTCTGAAGATAGACATTATTTTTTCATCATAAGTACTTTGGATATTGAATCCCTGTATTTAGCCAAGTCTTTCACAGTTCTTTTCCAGGGTGTTTTTTTTTTTTTTTTTTTTACATTTTAATTCATTATTTATTTATTTTAAACACTTTTTTCTTTTTAAATTTTGGTTTTTTGTCATTATATTTGAATTTATTTCAGACTAAAATACAAAAGAGAAAAAGAAAAATAACATTGCCATGTACACAGCAGAATATGAGATTTAATATAAAGCAATAAATTTCCACTTCAAAAATCTGTATAATAAATGCTGCACATTATTTTCAAAGTTGTCCATCTTTTCTTTGCTTCCTGCATGTTTTCTTACGTTTTTCTTTTTCTCCTCTGCACTTCTTACTTTATTTTTCCCCTTCCTCCACCTCCCTCCTTCCCTAAGAAGGCTAAAATTAAGCATGGATACACACACACACACACATATGCACACATGGACACACACACACACATACATAGATATCCATAGACATACACCTGTATAAACATATACACTCAAATACATATACATCAGACCACATTATGCTTGTTTCCACTTGTCATCTATTTCTCTTTAGGGGGATAACATCTTTCTTCATAAGTCCAAGAATTCCATATTTTTCTAAATCCACCAGTTCATCACTTGCTACAATAATATTCCAACCCAATCACATTCTACCTGGGAGATTGTGAGAGGTTTTTTCCAATTTTTCTACATTCCCTCTAATCTTAGCTGCATAGGTTTTATTTATACAGGACATGTTAAATTTAAAATAATCAAAACTATCCATTTTACACTTCAACACCTCTCTCACTTTATAATGTGGTTTAAGGTCTGATACTATTGAATCTACTTCCTTCAGATCTTTTCCCACTGATTTCCTTGAAGTTCCTGACCCTTTAGTCATCCAAACAAATCCCTTTTCTGTCTCAGTAAGAAAAATTCTTAGTCATTTAATTGAGATGATATTATATAAATAGATTAGTTTGGTAAAAATTGTCATTTTTAATAATATTATCTTTACCTAGTCATGCATAATAAATATTACTTCAATTATTTGGGTCTAACTTTGTATAAAAGGTGTTTTGTGTTTATATTCATATAGTTCCTGTATCTGTTTTGGCAGGTATGCTCCCATTTTTTTATACTGTCTGGTTGTTGTGTTGTTTTTTTTTTAATGTGGTCTAAAACTATTGGTTAATATGTCTGACACATAGTGTAGTTTCCCTAGTTTTCTCTTTTCCTTAAATCTGATTTTAGGTTTAACTCTGAGATCATGATTACTGTCCCTGCTTTTTTGCATAAAAACTTCTACTCCTGATCTTTATTTCATGTTTGTGTATACGTTTCATTGTTATAGCATTAACTAAAAAGTAACATGTTGTTGAATTCAAATTTTTAACCTGATATTAGTTTCCATTTTATGGGTAAATTCATCCCATTGTTATTCTACACTGTAATTACATGTTGTGCATGTTCCTCCTTTCTATTTTCTTCACTGTCCTTCTCACTCTATTCCTATCCTTCTTTATTTCTGTAATTTACTTCCACCCACTACCTTGCCCTCCTATTCCTTATCCTACCCTGCTCCAAGAATCCCTCCCTTATCCTCTCCCTCCATCCTATCCCCTTACCCTCCTACTTCTTTCTGAACTTACAAGATTTTCTTGTGTGTATATATATATATAATATATACACATTCTAAATATATACGTTATTCCCTCTTTATCCCATTCATGTTAATATACACACGCTGCTATACCCCCCTTATCCTATTCCCTATCCCTCACTTATCTTCTCTCTCCTCCCTATCCCCTTGCCTTCTTATTTCTTTCTGAATTTAGAAGACTCTTATACCCTCTTAGGTATATATTTATTGTTCCCTCCTTAACTCATTCCCAACGAGAGTAGGGTTCCAGAACTACCCACTCTCCTTCCCCATCTATTTCCTCTGTATCAGTTCTTCCTCTTGAACCTCATTTGTCTGAGATAATTACTTTTTTGCCTTTTCCTGAATCATTATGCTTTTTTAGAATCATTATCTTATATTATTCTCAGCTCTACCCCACTCTTTTTTTGAACTATCCAATTACTAATGACAGTCTATGATATATGGTTTACATTT
This sequence comes from Notamacropus eugenii, assembly GCF_028372415.1. Taxonomy (NCBI): domain Eukaryota; kingdom Metazoa; phylum Chordata; class Mammalia; order Diprotodontia; family Macropodidae; genus Notamacropus; species Notamacropus eugenii. Next base: position 48,950,289 of record NC_092875.1, on the reverse strand, counting down.
CCTCGTATAAAAAGTAAACAATTTGTTCTTATTGAGTCCCTTGTAATTAGTCTTTCATGTTTACCTTATATCTCTCTTGGATCTTTCATGTCAAGATTTCTATTTAGTTCTGGTCTTTTGGCGATAAAATCCTTTTTAAATTTTGAGTTCAAAATTCTCTCCTCTCTCCCACCTACTGAGAAGGCAAGCAGTATTATATCAATTATACATGTGAAATCATGCAAAACATGTTCCTATATTAGCCATCTTTCAAAAAAAGCAAGAAAAATAAAGTGAGAAAATTATACTTCAATTTGCACTCTGAGTTCATCAGTTATCTCTTTGGAGGTGGATAACATTTTTCATCATGGGTCCTTTGGAGTTGTCTTGGATCATCATACTCATCAAGAGTAGCCAAGCTTTTCACAGTTGATCATCATTACTACGTTGCTGTTAGTGTGGACAATGATCTCTCAGTTCTTCTCAGTTCACTTTGCATCAGTTTATATAGGTCTTGCCATGATTTTTTCTGCAACCAGTCTCCTCCCCCCTGTTATTTTTGTAGCATAATAGTATTCTATCACAATTATATGCTACAACTTGTTCAGTTATCCCTTAATTAATGAGCATCTCTTCAATCTCCAGTTCTTTGTCACCTCAAAAAGAGCTGGTATAAACATTTTTATCCTTGTAGGTCCCTCTTTATCTTTGATCTCTTTGGAGTATAAATAAAGTGGTGGTATTGTTGGATCAAAGAGTATGTATAGCTTTATAGCTCTTTTGGCATAGTTCCAGGCTGATATATTTGATAAATGAGTCTTGCTGTAAATTTTTTGATACTGCTTCATTGTCTATGGTATCTTTTAGCAAAATAGTTTGCCTGATCATCTCTTTCAATTAGGTCTATTTTTGCTTTTGCTTTGATTGCCACACCTGCCCTCTTCACCTCAGCTGAAACATAATAGACTGTGCTCCAGCCCTTCATTTCAACCCTGCGCATGTCTTTCTGTCCCAAGTGTATCTCTTGAATATAATCTATTGTTGAATTCTGGTTTCCAATTCATTCTGCTATCCACTTCCATTCTATGGGTTAGTTCATCTCATTCACATTCAGAGTTTTGATCATTAACTGTACATTTCCCACCATCCCATTTTCCTTTATTCATCTTTCTCTCTTTTCTTATCCTGTCCCTCCCAAAAGTCTGTCTTACTTCCAACCAGTACCTTCCCCACCTGTCTCCTTATCACCCCTCCCCAATATCTCTTAACCCCTTTCCCCTCTATCTTCCTATTTGGTAAGATAGATTTCTATACCCAACTGAGTATATGTATATATGAATGTGTGTGCATATGTATGTGTGTGCATGTATGTATGTATGCATACACATGTATGTATTCTGATGAGAGTGAGGTTCAAGCATTGTCCTCCACCACCACCCATCGTCCTTTCCACTATAAAAGCTATTCCTTGTGCACCTCCTTTATTGAGAAACTTTGCCCATTCTACCTCTCCCTCCCCCCTTCTCCAGTGCATCTCTCTTTCTTACCTCTAAATTCTTTTTTTGGAGCTCATCCAAACATAATCAACTCATTCCCATTCCCTCTGTCTGTATAGGCTTCTTCTAACTGCCCAATTGTGATAAAGTTCTTAGTAGTTACATGTATCATTTTGCCATATAGGAATGTAAAAAGTTTAACTCCATTGATTCCTTTATGATTACTCTCTTGAGTCTTCTGTTTAAATATCAGATTTTCTGTTCAGCTCTGGTCTTTTCATCAGAAATGCTTGGAAGTCCTCTATTTCAATAAATTTCCATTTATTTCCCTTGAAGGATTATACTCAGTTTTGATGGGTAGGTTATTCTTGGTTGTAATCCTATCTCCTTTGTCTTCGAGAATATTATATTCCAAGCTCTCTGCTTCTTTTACACATAATCTGCTTAATCTTGTGTGATCTTGATTGTGGCTCTATGATGTTTGATTTTTTTTTCTTTCTGGCTGCTTGTAATATTTTTTCCTCAACCTGGGAACTCTGGAATTTAGCTATATTATTCCTGGGAGTTTTCATTTTGGGATCTCTTTCAGGAGGTGATTAGTGGGTTCTTGCAATCTCTGTTTTACCCTCTGGATCTAAGATATTGGGGTAGTCTTCCTTCATAGTTGCTTGAAATATGATGTCTAGGATCTTTTTATAATGACTTTCATGTAGTCCAGTAGTCCTTAAATTAACTTTCCTCAATCTATTTTATAAATCAGTTATTTTTCCAGTGAGATAGTTAATATTTTCTTCTATTTTTTCATTCTCTTGACCTTGTTTAATTTTGTGTGTGTATTTGTGTGTGTGTGTGTGTGTGTGTGTGTGTGTGTGTGTCCAGGGAATTATTAGCTTCCATTTTCTCAGCTCTGACTTTTAAGGAATTATTTTCTTCAGCAAGTTTTTGTACCTCTTTTTCCATTTGACCAATTCTGCTTCTTAAGGAGTTCTTTTCTTCAGTAAATTTTTGTAGCTCCTTTTTCATTTGGCTTATTCTTTTAAAAAAGCTGTTGGGTTTTGTTTTGTTTTTCTTTGCTTTTTTTCAGTGAATTTTTGTGCCTCTTTTACCATTAGATCAATTCTATTTTTAAGGTGACTTTTTTCAGCATTTTTCTGCCTTTCTTTTATAAGCTGTTAATTCTCTTTTCATAATTTCCTTGCATCACTCTCACTTCTTTTCAAAATTTTTCCTCTACCACTCATGTCTCTTTTTAAAACTCTTCTTGTTGAGTTCGGGTCCAACTAGCATTTTTCTTTGAGGCTTTGTTTGTGGCCATTTTTACATTTCTATTTTCCAACTTTATTTCTTCATCTTCCCTGCCACCATAGTAGCTTTTTTATTTATTTGTTATTGGTTGTTACTGTTTGCCCATTTTCCCAGTCTATTTCTTCATTTTTAACTTTATGTTAAAGTTGGGCTTTACTCACCTAGGCATAGGGAAGAACTGTGCCAAGCTTTAGGCTTTTCTGTGCTGCTATTTTCAAAATTCGTTCTGGCAGTCTACAAGTTTTTTGTGCTTGTAAGGTGATGTTACCCTCATAGAGATGTGGTCACTGCTCTCCTGGTCTGTATTCTAGTATTTTTTTACCCAGGAAGAATCCTTGCTCTCCTGAAGCCACAAGTACTAATACTCTTCTTGCCCTTAGAATTGTGACCAGGTCCTCTGCTTGCCTGAAACTGCAAATGCTAGCGCTCTTCCTGGCCCTAGAACTATGACCAAGGCTTCTGATCCCTTGTGACTGATTACAAGTGCTCCTTTCCATCCTGGAACTGCAACCCAGACCTGCTTATAAGAAATAGAGTTGCCAAATCAGTACCAGCCGCACCAGGTTCCAGTAAAGGACCTCCTGTAATCTCTTTCTGACAAGTTATCCAACCCCCTTATTATCTATGGGCTGAAAGCTCCTATAACATGCTGCTCTTGCTGGTGAAGCTGTCCCCAAGATTCTTCTGTTCTCCTAATGTGTTTAAGGACTGTACTTACTCCAGTATTTTAGACCTAACCTGTAGAGCTCCTAAGTTGTCTGAGGCTGGGAAAAAGTCTCCCTCTGACCTTTTATTAGCTCTGCCACTCTAAAAGTTGATTTGAGGTACTATTTTAAAGTTGTCTGGAGGGCAATGTTGGGAGAATATACCTGGGTCTCTGAATTTTAACTAATAGAGAAAACCTCTGCCCTCTCAGGGTCCTTATATGTCTTTAGAGGCACCAATTGGTACTTGTGAGTCAGTACAAAGAGCTGTGCAGGGCCAAGGTGTCACAAATTAAAACAAATGATCTTTTACAAAAGTAGTAACCTCTTGTCCTGCCTTCTTTGGAACATACTTTGTTGCATAAGCCACCATAGCAAGTACATGGAAACCTGAGATGGGCCTGCTTCCTTACCCACATGTTAAAGAGCCCTTCCCTCACACACTTCAGAGTAAGCAGAAATTTCACTGCACTTCTTCTTGCTAGCAATGATGGCTCAGGGAATTCATGCATTTCCCTTCCACGACATCCCCTCCCCTACACATGTCTTTGCACACACCTGAAATGCTCTTCCTCTTCACCTCTGCCTCTTGGAATCACTTTCTCCTTTCTGAGACCAAGAGTACTTAATCTTGTGTCTGTGTGTGTGTGTGTGTGTGTGTGTGTGTGTGTGTGTGTGAGAGAGAGAGAGAGAGAGAGAGAGAGAGAGAGAGAGAGAGAGAGAGAGAGAGAGAGAGAGAGAGAGAGAGGGAGGAAGGGAGGGAGGGACAGAGATGAATCCTTTGTATAGTCTAGAATAATGTTTTTAAATGCACAAAATAAAATGCATCAGACGAACAAAGGACAACAATCATATCAAATAGTTATCAAAAAGTTAAAAAAAAATCACAAACCCTTAAAATCTATTCATCTATCCATGTATGCCTTTGGTTATCCTTTGGTACCTTCACTAGGGGTAAAGAGAGTGACTGAAAATTTTATGGGGTTGAAGAAATTAAATACATTATCCTCCCCCTCTCTCCTCATATAAATATTGAATCAATTCAATTTGTTGAAGTGACTACTCTATGTCAGGCTCTGAGTGACAAGAAAAATAGCCATTCCTCCCAGGGCATTTAACTGGAGGGGTAGCAACATGTACACAGACAAATAAATACTATATGCAAATGTAAAACTATTTCAGGATGAGGGAGTACTAACAGCAAGGAGAATAAGGAAATCAGAGTCTTGTAGGAGATCCTTAAGCTGAACCTTAAAAATAGGGAGGAGTTCCAAAATTTGGAGGTAAATTGGAAGATAATTCCAAACATAGGAGCCAGCCCTGTGCAAAGGCAAGAAAATGAGGAATTTCATTACATGTAAGAGGAGCCACAAATAGATCAATTTGCCTAGAACATAGAATGCCAAAGAGTATGTGTTTTAATTCTATCAGCAATAGGGAGCCACACGATCAGAATCTACAGTGTTTAGGCAATGGGTGAACCCACATCCTAGCAAAAGGAACGATCATTGTGGCCTGAATGGTATGTCATCCCTCTCTTCTGTCTTTATTAATCAGCCTGTATGGATTTGGAGTCTGGGAAACATTCCCCACTGGGGCCAAAGCCATGAAGGTTCCCAATCCCAAAGTCAGCTATAATCATAAAATCAGCATGGAAGGGCCAAGGGCCACATCCAATGTCACATAAAAATTCGGAGACTCAGTATTCTGATACTTAGCATTCTCTATCCATTCTAGCATTCTATCTACAAGACACTATAGGTGCCCAGACAGCCAAAAGTTACTGAGCTGAACTGGGGAGCTGTCCAGTGCTGAAAGAGTTTCTATAAGATGCAGAGTTGAGGTTTGCTAGGCTAGCAATGTTCTTAAAGAGACTGAATTCATTAAGTCACTGCTAACATGACCTGAAGTTCCTCTCCTTCTCCAGGGTTTCATAATATTTCTGTGCCTGCTGCAGTGCTGAGAGTCATCCATCTACCAGGGACAGTCACAATCCTGTGATAATGTGTGCATAGATTCCAATGGATTATACTAGAAATACGCAAGAGAGAAACCTTCCCCCAAACACACACACACACACACACACACACACACACACACACACACACACACACTTCTCTGTCTTACTTTTCCATTAGTAAAGTTTCTCTTTCAGAACCAGGTTGCATAACAATTCTAAATTCTAGATCTACTTATTGCATGGCAGCCCACATTGACAAGGAAATATTGCAGAGATGGAGCAGAAGGGACAGTTATGGAAATAGGATGCAGTTTTAATTTTTTTTGCCAATGAGCACAGATTTTGCTGCCTTAGGCTGGTCTCACATAGCCCACTTTCTAACAGGCAGTTAGAAAGTAAATGTACTCTTCCTTAGAAAAATTCCTGTTTATATAAAAGTTGCAGATAGTATCCAGCTCTACCAAGAGATTAATCATTGCCACTGATAATTTATCAGAAGTGTACCTCTGGCTGGTGAGATAGAAACAGATGAAAATGAAAAAGGACATATAGGGAGATTAACATGCAAAACTGAGCTAGACTTTTTTGTCTAGAGATGCTCCATCCATGAAATTTACAATTGCCACTGTTGAACTCCAATGACATTTAAACATAGCCCTTCATGATCATGTAAAGTGTACTGTATTTAGAGTCAGAGGACTCAGATTCTAATTCCAGCTCAGCTACTGGCTACCTATTTGACTTTGAGCAAGTCACTTTCCTCTCTAGGTCTCAGTTGCTGCATTAGTAAAAAGGGGGTTGGAATCTGTCATATCTAATATGCATTTTAGCTCTTGTTTTTTGTCCAGTCCTATATTCTGTTGTCTGGACCTCCCTGATGTAGACATTTCCTTCACTGATACAGATTGGCAACTTATCTACAACTTTGTTTTGTAGAGTTTCCTGGGACCTTGAGAGGTCCAATGGCTTGGTTACTGTCACATGGAAGAACTTGAATCCAGTCCTCTTCCAAAAACCAACCCTCTATCCACTATTCCATGCTACCTGTGATACCTCCCTACAGTGGATAAGCTGAAGAGATAATGTCAATGTCTGTCTCAGATGTAGCAAAGGCAATGAGGTGTGATTAGAATCACGTTGGACTTGGACTCAAAAGACCAGGGTCTCCACTCAGCGACTTATAAGCTGTATAACTAGAGGGCAGGTCATTAACCTTTCTGGGCCTCCATTTCTCCATCTACTCAATAAGGAACTTCTACTAAATGACCTCTAACGCCTCTTCTACTTCTGATGTTCTGGAATCTAAGACCCTGAGAGACTCTAACTGACTGAGGGATGCTGAATTTCCAAGCCTGGGGCTTTCCAATAACCAAAGCAGCCACTAAACATTGTCCTCACCACTGACATTTGGGCATGTAGGGAGCAGAAGTAAGGGAGGCAAAGCATTCTATTTATGAGAGACAGCTTGGAGAATAGTTTGTGCCAAGGCTAGAGAACACAGATACCTTCATGTCTTAGAAAAGTCAGATCACCTTCATCATGAAGACATTTTCTTCAGAGACCCTTACTCTTGATCCACCAACCTTACTAAGTAGCAGAAACCCCTGTTGTTTCTCCCTGTGTCCTCAAAATTAATTTTCCAAGAAGGAATTGAAGGCTAGAGGCCAGAACCCACCTTGGCCCAATAAGGGCTAATCATCAAGTAATCACTATTAGAGGTGGGAATTGAACCAGGCCTTCTGACTTCAGAATAAAAGCTCTTTCTACTGTATACCCCTGTAACAAGGAAAATTTCAATGACTGTCTCCTATTTGTGTCCTATTCTGAAACACATTTCTACTCTTCCCCCCCCCCCCAAAAAAAAATTACAGCAGTATGGTGTAGAAGAGGGATGATTGATGTTGAACTCCAAAATCCCGAATTCAAGTCTCAGATCTACCACTTACTAGTCATGTGACCTGGGGAAGTCACTTTTCCTCTCTGAAGTTAGTTTTATCTTCAGTAAAATAAAGAATGGGCAACTAAATGGCTCAGTGAATAGAGTGCCAGACCTGGAGTCTGAGAGCTTTATCTTCCTGAGTTCAAATCTGACCTCAGATATTTATTAGTTGTGTGACCCTGGGCAAGTCACTTAACTCTGTTTGCCTCAGTTTTCTCATCTACAAAATGAGCTGAAGAAGGAAATGGCAAACCACTTCAGTATCTCTGCCAAAAAAACCCAAAACTGGGTCATAAAGAGTTGGACACAATGAAAAATGCCTGAGCAACAATAAAAAGTGTGGATTGGATGATTTCTAACTTCTAACATAGGCTCTTGCATTCTGTGAAAATCCCTATCCTGTCTTATAGTTCTTAGTTTCAGAGGACCTCAAATTTTGCCTCCTAGAATACATTTTATTGAAGATAAATCATCTCCTGTGTGAAGTGAAAAGTTGTTTACAGTCCAGAGGAACAAAACAGAGAGAACAGTGAGTGACTCATATTTAAGTATTGCAGTCAGAAGGACAGATGGAGGGGGGGCAGAAAGTCAAGCGACATCTGTCATTCTGTAGGTAGGTGGCACAGTGGATAGAGTACTGGACTCAGGAGTCAGGAAAACTTCAGTTCCAATCCAACCTCAGACACTTCATAGCTGTAACATCTTGGAAAAGTCATTTAACTTCTGCTACCTCAGTTTCTACATCTGTAAAAGTGGATATAATAATAGCACCTTCATCCCAGGGTTGTTATGAGTCTCAAATGAGATAATATTTAGGATGCTACATAAAAACTAACCAGCTAGCTAGTAGATAGCTAGTAGTAGTCATAGTAATGACATAATACCCACATGTTACAGAACCAAATATCATCACTTTGTTCTTAGATGGTTTCCTGAGGGAGGCAAATATTTGTGGTGACCTTGGAAGAATGGAAAAGGTTGTCTTCACTTTTAGGAGATGGGATAAAGTATGGAGTTTAGAGAGAAAATAAAAAATCACAGGGACTAATACTTGAGAATACATTTTGGGGGACCAACATTGTGTGGGGGCGGGGAAGAAAGGGAGAGAGAAAGGGAATGAATGAGAGAAAGAATGAATGAGAGTGAGAGGTTATTAGGTCAAAAAAAGAGAATCAGTATGGCATAATGGACCATAGTGTCATAGATTTAGAGGTAGGGGGAGCTTGATCTAACGCTTCCCCATTTTACAGAAGAGGAATTGAGACCAAGAGAAGCTAATTTTCTTGCGTTGGGTCCCATAGCTAGACTGTTAGACTTGGAATCAAGAATACGTGTGTTTGAATCTATTTCTATTGCTTCCCAACTGTGTGTAGCCATGAAAAAGATTTTTATCCTCGGCAACTTTCTAACTTAGGTGAGTTGTAATGTGAGCTGATAGTGGGAGTTTCTTATTGATAAGACCATAAGTTCTTGACATACTAACAAAATGCTATGAACATAGGAAATCACAGGATCTCATACTTGGCAAAGAGCTCAAATATCATCCAGTCATGCTTATGCCTGAACAGGAATTGTTTCTATACTGTCTTTGACAAGTTCAGCTAGGTGGAGCAGTGGATAGAGCACAAGTCTGAGGTCACAAGATTCTTCTTCCTGGGTTCAAATCTGGCCTCAGGCACTTACTAGCTGTGTGACCCTGGGCAAGTCACTTAACCCTGTTTGCCTCAGTTTCCTCGTCTATAAAATGATCTGGAGGAAAAAAATGACAAAAACCTCCAGTGTCTTTGCAAAGAAAAACCCAAATCAGGTCATGAAGAGTCAGACTCAACTGAAAAATGATTTTATCCTTGACATGAGGTCATTTGGCCTACATGTCAGAAACCAAAGCCAGTAGGGTGGGGGCAGTCACATACTTCTATAATACTGAACTTGGGGACAATGAACCACATGCTGACAAAGGCTCCCCAGAGTCCTGGGCTACTTGTTGACTTCATCTTTACTCTGTGGTGCTATCACTTCTCAAGTGATAGGCCTCTGGCAAGAGAAGATGGAGCGAGATCATGGCAAAGCCAGGGGACAGATGGACAAGAGGATTGAATTCCTTGTTCCTTGTAGCAGGGATGCCCCGGGGCAAAATTAAAGGAACTGAGAGTCCAGAAAAGTGCCTTCATAAAAATGATGTACAGGCACATTTTTCCAAATCTCTCTACAGGTGATGGGTAGAGGCAGACACCCCTCAGTAATTGCTTTTACTGTATATCCTATTTCAAATGGCCCCAGAAAGCCAGCTCTCAGATCACCCTGGCAGCAGCCACAGAATACAAGACAGGAAAGAGGAAGGAGAAAGAGGGCATATCAGAGATGTGGAGTTTTCATTCAAGAGCATTCTCTGAGAAGCAGTGTATCACTGCATAATATATCGAATATTGAGCTTGAAAATTCTACCTCGGATATCCACTAATGTTGGGCCAGGGATAAGCAACTAAACAATAAACATTCACTAAGCATCTACTATGTTGCAAGCTCTAGAGAGGAATACATAAAAGTAAAAATCTTTGACCTCAGGGAACTTATATTCTACTGGTAAAAATACATAATTATATGTGGAATCATAGACTGAGCTAGAAGGGAACAAAGAAATCTATTTCCTTCATTTTATGGATGAGGAAACTGGGTCATAGCGAGTTTAAGTCAGTCAACAAAGATTTATGAAATGCTTACAATCTTCTAGGAACTATTCTTAGCCCAGAGGATAAAAAGAAAGGCAAAAAATAGTCCCTGCTCTAAAGGAGCTCACAATCTAATTGGGGAAATAACATGCAAAAAAATTGTGTACAAACAAGATATAAAGAGGATAGACTGGGGCTAGTCTTAGGAAGACGGCACTATGATTAAGGAAGACTGGGAAAGGTTTATTTCAGAAGATGGGGCTTTAGCTAAAACTTGAAGGAAACCAGAGACGCCATGAGATAGAGATGAAGAGGGAAAGAATTCAAGACATGGGGGACAGCCAAAGAAAACAGTCAGAGTTGGGAGATGGAGTACTGTGAATGAGAAACAGAAAGGAAGTGGTGTCACTGGAATTAAGAATACTTAGAAGGAAATAAGGAAGGCATAAAACTAGAAAGGTGGAAAGAGACCAGGTTCTGAAGAGATTTGAAATCCAGAAGACTTTATATTTGACATTGGAGGTAATAAGGAGGCACAAAAGTGGACTGGATGAGGGAAGGGGCTTGACATGGTCAGATTCATGCTTCTGTGCCCACCACCTCCCTCAATTTGCCCTCCCTTCTACAATCCTCATCTTTTCTTGTTCTCCTCCCTTCCTGTTTCCCTACAAGATAGGAGATTTCTATACCCAACTAAGTGTATATGTTCTTCTCTCTTTGAGCCAAATATGATGATAATAAGGTCCAAGCAATGCTTACCTTCCCTCCCTTCTTACCCTTCACTGTAATATGTCTTTTGCATCTCTTCATGTAATATAATTTATTCCATTTTGCCTCACCTTTACCTCTTTTCCCAGTGCAATCCTCTTTCTTACCCCTTAATTTTTCTTATATCATCCCATCAAAGTCAACTTATCCTTGCACTATATCTATGTGTACTCCTTCTAACTGCCCTAATGAAGATACAGTTCTTAAGAGTGACAAGAATCAACTTCCCCTGTAGGGATGTAAACAGCTTAATCTTATTGAATAATGTTCTTTTTTTCTTTCCCATTTACATTTTTATGCTTCTTTTGAGTCTTGTATTAGAAAATCAAATTGTCTGTGTAATTTTGGTCTTTTCCTCAGAAATGTTTGAAAGTCCCCTATTTCATTGAATAGACACTTTTTTTCCCTTGAAAGATTATACTCAGTTTTGCTAAGTAATTGATTCTTGGTTATATTCCACCTTCCTTTACCTTCTGGAATATCATGTTCCATACCCTCTGATCCTTTAATGAAGAAGTGCTATGAAATGCTGACTGTGACTTCTCAATATTTGAACTGTTTCTTTCCGGCTGCTTGCAGTATTTTCTCCTTAACCTGAGAGTTCTGGAATTTAGCTATAATATTCTGGGAAATTTTCATTTGGAAACTCTTTTAGGAAGTAACCAACCTTTTGATTACTATTTTATCCTCTGGTTCTAGTATATAAGGGCAATTTTCCTTGACATTTCTTGAGAAATGCTGTCAAGTCTCTTCTTTTGATCATGGCTTTCAGATAGTATAATAATTCTTAAATTATCTCTCCTGGGTCTATTTTCTAGGTCAGTTGTTTTTCCAATGAAATATTTTACATTTTCTTCTGTTTTTATTCTTTTGATTTTGTTTTATATATTCTTGAAGTCTCATAGAGTCATTAATTTCCACTAGCCTAATTCTAATTTTTAAGGAATTATTTTCTTCAGTTAGCTTTTGTACCTCTTTTTTCATTTAGCCATTATGCTTTTTTAAAGACTTGATTTCTTCAGTAGGTTTTTGTACCTCTTTTTTCATTTGGCCAATTCTACTTTTTAAGGAGTTGTTTTCTTTTTCTAAGCTTTTGACTCTTTTTTTTTCATTATTCTCTTGCATCACTCTCATTTCTTTTCCCAATTTTTCTTCTATCTCTCTTACTTGATTTTCAAAATTCTTTTTGAGCTCTTTCAAGAGAACTTTGGGGGCTTGACACCAATTGATATTTTTCTTTAATGTTTAACATGTAGGTATTCTGATGTTATCCTCTTCTGAGTTTGTGTTCTGATCTTCCCTGTCATTGTAGTAGCTTTCCATAGTCAGGGCTCTTTTTTTGTCTTTTGTTCATTTTCCAGTCTATTTCACAACTTTTAAAGTTGAGTTCTATTCATGGGGCACAGAAAGCACTGTCTCCAGCTTCTTGCATTGGGGGTAAGGAAGCTGATCACGGGTTTTCTGTGCAGTTTGCAGCTGTGTTGGAGTCACCTAGTCTCTTCTAGAAGGTTATGCCAGGGACTTCAGACTTGCCAGGCCTGACCACTAGCCTGCTGCATTAGGATTAGAGACCTCGCAACTGATCTGCTGTGTACCTGTCCTGATGAGCCAGAATGTGAAGCCTCACTTGTTGATCTATGCTGGAGTTTGGAACTTCCCATTGGCTTGCCCAGACACCACCTGTGCTGAGCTGTTCTACCCTTTTACCTGAGTGAAATAGACCTTTCTTTCAGTTCTCCTAAGTTACCTTGGTCTGGAAAATTGCTTCACCCCATCATTTTGTGGGTTCTGTCACTCCAGAATTCATTTTGAGGCATGATTTAAAGTTGTTTCAGGGGAAATTGTAGAGAACTTTTCTCTACCATTTTGGCTCCACCCCAGGCTTGAGCTTTTGGAAGATCATGTTATTAACTGAGTGAAGGATGAACTGGAGTGAGGAGAGGCTTGAGGCAGGGAGGCCAACCCATAGGCATGACGTGATGAGGACTGCTCCAATGTGGTAAGAATGTCAGAGGATAGAGAATGAAATGCATCCAAGAGATGTAGAAACAACAAGACTTAATATCTTATTGGATGACAGGAAGAGGATGAATGTGAGTGAGGGGTAAAGGATAACAAGGTTTTGAGTCTGGGTGACTGGGATGATGATAGTGCCATCAATAGCAATAGGAAAGTTGAAAAAAAAGAAAGGTTTGGGGAAAAAGATAATGAGTTCAGAAATAATGAGTTCACACATCCAGTGTGAGGTGTCTACAAGACAACTAATTTTAAAAATTCAATAGACAGCTGATGATACAAGACTAGAAGTCAGAAGAAAACACTAGAACTGGATAAATAGATCTGAAACATCCACATGAAAACAATAATTGAAGCTATTTGAGCTGATAGGGTCACCAAGTATGATTGTATAGAGAAATAAAAGGAGAGCCATACATAGAATCTTAGGAGAGACTGGCAGATAATAGGCATGATTTGAATGAAGATCTAACAAAGGAGAGTGAGAAGGGGCCATTGGGTAGATAGAAGGAAATCTAAAAGAGAGCAGTGTCAGAAAGGGGAAAAATATCCAGAAAACAGTGATTGACTGTGTCAAAAACTGCAGAGAGGTCAAGAATAATAGAGCTTGAGAAAGGCTATTCAATTTGACAATTAAAAAGATCATTGCTAACCTTGGAGAGAGCAATATCAGCAGATTAATGAAGCTAGTTGGCAGAGAGTTTAGAAGACAGTGAGGGAAGAGGAAGTAGAAGACACTACAGATGCTTTCTCCTGTAATAGAAGTTTCCAGTTTCTTACATGATTCTCTTTCTTACTCTTTTAATATGTGGAAATGTTTGGTTGTGTTTACATTCATAATAAAAAGGAAATTTAGTTACAAAAGAAAAGAGTGAAAATCATGTCTCCAATGTGTGACTATCATCTTTGTATAAAACTTTATGTAACCCTAGAGAAAGGGGGATCATCTGACATTAAAACTGAGTATTTATGCTTTTGTCCTTGACCTGTGATTTCATCAGTGAAACTCCCTTTGCCAATGCAGACTGGCAGCTTGTCAGTAATTTGTAGTTTGAGAGAAGTGTCCCGTGCAAAGAGATATTAAATGACTTCATCAGGACCATGCAGACTATATGTCAGAGAAAAGCTTGAACTGGGGTCTTCATGAAGCCAGGCTACACCACTCCCACACAAACACACCCCTGTGCACTCTAAGTGGCTCTCTTCATTGTCTATCTGTAGATCTGGTTCTGAGTCACTGTGTGGATACCTTCTACTGTCTTTGCTGGTCAAACTAAATCCAAGATTTTCCCCAAACTAGCATCTGGACAGGCCAAATTGCTCTTATATCATCAGTTTCTCATCTGTTTCTTTTTCACAGCCCAGAGTGGGTGTACTGGGTCTGTTTATCATCCCATGACATGAGAAAATGGATACTTTATGGACCTCTAGGGTCCAAGCTCCTCAGCCAAGTTTTCTAAAAAGGATCAAAATTTTTATAATGCCTTCATTTCCAAAAATATCCCCCTTCCTCATTGTCTTACTCAGAGAGTTATCCCTTGAAACAAAGATATTTTTTAAAAAGGGAAGCAATTCAGAAAAATTAAAGATCCTGTCATCCAGACGTGACAGTTTCAGAGGGGGGGCTATCCCATAGTTCCAGTCTAGTAAAGAGTGAGAATGGTACATTTTCTCCTCAGTCTAGCTTTTAAGTTCTTAAAGGGAAGAAGGGAGGAGATCTGGAGGATATTCCAGAGAGCATAATTTCAATTCAACAGCTATGCAGAGGTTCCCAAAGTGGGTGATACTGCCCGCTGGGGAACCCTGGAATAATCCAGGGAAGCGGTAGGAGCCTCGGGTGCAATTGCGAGGTGTTGAATAAAAATACAAGGGGAGTGGAAGTAAAAGGAAAGAAGAGAAGAAAATTTTGAAAAATCTTTCTTGCATTTCATCTGTTGTATAACAGAGCAAAAATCATAATGATGACATTATTTTCCAAGTAAACACACAGAATGCAAAGTTATAACCAATCAGTGGTCAAATCCACTGACAGGTCTTAACAAGCAAATGTTGGCAGGCAAGCATTACTGGGAAGTCCAGCATGCACTAGCAGGAATATGTGCATGTAATGACTTCTTTACAATATATGGTTATATTGATAAACTATGTGGCTACACGATTCATCAAAATTTCAGTGCAGGAAAACCCATAAATTTACAATAAATTGTTAAATTTAAGATGTATCATTTAAAATATATATTATATTATATTTTTTGAAATGATGCAAAGTTCAAAAAAATTAAATGCTGAAGGAAAGTAGATTTCCAGGGATGTACTGAATTATGGATTGGTTTTTTTTGAAAAGGGCCAAATAAGTTTGAGAACCTGTAACGTAGAGAATGGATTGAAGCTGTCCCTCACCAGAAGAGTATAAGCTTCTTGAGGGCAAAGAGTATTTCTTTTATTTTAAATCTATTTCATTTAAATGTTTTGGTTTTATATCAACTAAATTTCCTCCTATATCCTTCCTTCCCACCCTCCTAGAGAGACATCTCAGATAATAAAGGATTTTTAAAAGAAAGAATAAAAAACAGGAAAAAAATGAAAATATATGCTATGTTCTACAGATTTGGACTCCTCACACACATATTTCTGTCAAAATGATGTAAATCAAAAATACAAGGAAAAGATTCTAACTGCATCTTTGTGACCACCAGGGTTATGCGCATGCCAGAAACAGCTTATTTGAAGATACTCAATCCTGGCTAGAACTCCACTCTACTCCCATACTAATGATGCAAAGATGCATGATGAACAGAGTACCTGATATGGAATCAGGAGACCCATGTTTGAGTGTCAACTTTAATATTTGCCCCCGGAAAGTCATTTTTATCCTCACTGTGCCTTAATTTCCTCATCTGTTAAATGAAAGTGTTAGACTCAGTGGTCTCTAAGGTCCCTTCCAGCTCTAAATCTATACTAGCTGAGGGACCATTGGCAAGTCAATTAACCTACTTTGGCCTCAGTTCCCTCATCTGTAATATGGGACTACTAAAATTTATGTCATATATCTCACAGAACATTATTAAAGAAAGCACTTTATCAGCCTTAAAGCCCTGTGGAAATATCAACTGTTATTCTTATGACATGGCAAAGAAGACATACAACAACCATTGGAGGATTCAGGAATGTTCTTATTTCCAAGGCTGAGGAGAATCTGGGCTTCATCAGGTTACTGTCAAGAGGATTTGTTGTGTTGAATCAGCGGAGGGTAGAAGAGAAGGCAAATTTCTATGTCTGTTGTCACGCTGGTTAGTAAGATTGTCAGTCAACATCAGGCCAGCCAACCCTTAGGGTAATCAAAGTCAATTGACTAATAACCACCATCTTGAAAAGCAGCGTGCTATAATGGAAAGAGAGGTGCACTTGGAGTCTTGAGACCCTGCCTCTGTCCTAAGCTGAGTCGCTTTGAACAAGTTAGTTCATCTCTCTGATCCTTGTTTTTCTAAATTGTAAGAGAAGGACAGAGAGGCACCAGAGCATGGTGGATAGACAGACTCAGATTGAGGAAGCCAAGTCAATGAGCGTTTATTGAGTGTTTACCATGTGCCATTGCTCTATGAATACCTTGAGAGCAGAAACCTTTTGGGGAGGGGGGTCTTTTTTTGTATCCCCAGGAAACCTACAATGTAGTAGGGGGTTAATAAATAATATAATATAGTATCTTGTATTATATTATAAATAAATTATATATAATATATTAATATACATAAATAAAATTTAAAAATTTAATAAATGCTTGCTGGTTATGACTCAGCTTGCAAGGCACTGTGCTAAGATCTGGGGATACAAAAAAATGAGCCAAAATATGGTTTCTGCCCTGAAGAAGCTTGGATTCCAATGGGAGAGATGACATGTAAACAACTGGGTATGTAACAAACTGTATACAAAATAGAGAGAAGGCATTTTTAAGAGGAAATGGTATAACCAACAAGGGAAACATGAAAGCCATTCTGTATAAGTAGGAGTTGAACCAAGTCTTAATGGAAGTCAGAGAAATTAAGAGGTACAGGTGAGGAGGTAGAGACCTGGGTTCAATACCCAATGCTGAAGCGTACTGTGTGTATGACCCTAGGCAAGTTACTTAACCTAAGAACAGCTGCTGATCTGTATTGGTAGAGGGAGTTCCCTGCACAAATGAAATCATAAGTTCAAAATTCTCTGCCCCTAGCTGTGGATTTTAATACTTGTCCTAACTATATCTCTTTGTTGTTCATTCATTTCAGTCATATCTGAATGTCTGTGACCCCATTTGGGTTTTCTTGGCAGATATACTGAAGTGGTTTGTCATTTCTTTCTCCAGTTCATTTTACAGATAAGGAAACTGAAACAAACAGGGTTAAGTAACTTGCCCAGGGCTATACAGCTAGTAAGTATCTGAGGCCAGATTTGAACTCAGGAAAATGAGTCTTCCTGACTCCAGGACTGGCACTTTATACACTATGGCACCATGTATTTGCCCACCTAGCTTTGGACTGCTTGACCCCTAAAGGACAGGACTAGGAGCAGTGGAAAGAATTTACAAAGAGTGAGACTTAATCTTGACATAAGGAAAAACTTCCTCATCATTAGAGCTAATCACAAGTGTAATGGGTTTGCCTCCAGAGGGAGAGAGTTTCCCTTCCCTAGAAGGATTCAGACAGAAGTTGAATCAGTGGTGTCAAACTCAAATACAAAAAGAAGCCACTGAACCATATATTAGGATCCCTGTGTCGGCATTTTAACTTAGAAAACCACATATTAACATTATCTATGTTGTATTTCCATTTATTTTGTTAATTTTTTACCCAGTTTCATTTTAACCTGATTCTAACAGGCCTTGTATTTGATGCTTCTCTTGTAAGTGATGTTTAAAGGGGACTCTTGATCAGATACAAGTCCTGCTAGATGGTTCCTGTAGCACATAATAATTTGGAAATTTCATGATTCTGTTGATCCCACTTACAAGGGTTCAAAATGAAGTACTCTCAAGACCTCATAATAAGAGTACTTCTTCAATTAGTCAGTCCTTGAATAATCAATCAGTCAACTAACATTTTTAAAGGCTAAATGGTGCCATAGGGCATACAGTACCAGGCTTGGAATCAGGAAAACCTGAGTTCAAATCCAACCTCATACACTAGCTGTGTGACCCTAGACAAGACCCTTAACACTGTTTGCCTCAGTTTCTTCATCTGTAAAATGAGCTAGAGAAGGAAATGGCAAGCCACTCCAGTATCTCTACCAAGAAAACCCCAAATGGGATCACAAAGAGTCAGACACAACTGAAACAACTAAACAAATGTTTATTCCCTTTTCTGGCTAACAGCCAGAATGGTTAGAATCAGCATTGTGTAGGATGCCTGGCAGTCACCCCCAAGAACCTGCTCTCATAAAACCTGCAGCTCTTCCCTCCTCCCTGTTCTGTTCAACCATGTTATTTTTCATAGCAGAAAAATGATGCGAGTTGGTGAGTCAGGTCAAACCCAGCAATCAATCTTTACAGCTGGTCCACCTGACACAAGAACCATGTTGAAATGAAGTAGCCTCATTCCTGCCGGGCAACCCAATCGCCTCTAAATTTCCGTAGGGCTGGGGCAGCAAGCTGCAGGCAGAGCCCTAGAGCAGATCCTGAGATGCCAGGGAACATGACAAACGAGTTCACAGCCTTGGGCCAGAAACTCTGGGATTTAGGCAGAGGGAGCCAGAAATAGCATCCATTGCCCTGGCCCTCTCTGCCTCTTGCAAGTATCCTGACCCCAAAAATGATGCCGTCCACTTGGAGACAGCCTTGGACACTTGAGCCCAGACAAAGCTTGCCTGCCTGGCTATCAGGGACCTGGCAGATTCATAATGTCAGCAGAGCCTGCTTTCCTGCTGCTGCTCTTAAGTCGTGGTGTAGGGAGAGTGACTGTAGGCAATGAATTTCCCAAGTCTCAGGAAGTAGGTGGCATATTCAGCCCTTGGCCTCCCACCACCCACCAATCCACTATTCCCCATAACATTCAGCAGAAGTTTCACTGCCTCTAAAGTTAAATATGTCCAAGGCTGCCCTGCTCCAGGAGTCTGTATTTCTGCTTAGCTGCCCTGGGGCTCAATGGTCTTCACAGGGGAGAGCAAACAAAATTCACCTGAACAACTATATTTAGCCAGTCTTGAACCGTG